>NW_017307048.1:600955-602975 GCF_000935625.1 Nanorana parkeri | reverse complement strand
GGAGCAGATAGGCCCAATAAAGGACGAAAACGGGAAGTTACTCACAAGTGACAAGGAGAGGGCCGGGGCGCTGAACAATTTTTTCTCCTCAGTATACACTCAGGAGGGAAACTGGTTCGATGTATGTGATAAAACACATAGTTCATAATATACCACAATGGTTGACGGAAAGCGGAATAGAACATAAACTTAAAATGCTCAATGCAAATAAAGCAGTTGGACCAGATAACCTTCACCCCAAGGTACTTAAGGAATTAAGCCAGGTTATAACAAGACCATTATTCCTAATTTTTAAGGAATCCTTAGTGACTGGTAGGGTACCATGTGATTGGCGGAGGGCTACGGTAGTTCCAATATTCAAAAAGGGGGCTAGATGCCAACCAGGGAACTATAGGCCGGTCAGTCTAACATCGGTAGTTTGTAAACTGTTAGAAGGTATAATTAAGGACTATTTGGTAAAATTTGTTAAGGATAAGGGCATAGTTAATGACAATCAGCATGGGTTCAGGAAAGACCGTTCCTGCCTGACCAACTTGCTAACTTTTTATGAGGGGGTAAGCAGAGATATGGATGGAGGGAAGTCGGTAGATGTGGTATACCTGGATTTCTCAAAGGCATTTGATACGCTACCACACAAGCGCTTGCTACACAAGCTGAGGGCTATGGGCATAGATTAGGTGGTGTGTACGTGGATAGAGAACTGGCTACAGGAACGTGTCCAGAGAGTATCTGTAAATGGCACCTTTTCGGACTGGGCTAGTGTAATGAGCGGTGTGCCTCAAGGATCTGTGCTGGGTCCGATACTGTTCAACCTATTCATTGATGATATCGGGGAGGGAATAAATAGTTTTGTTTCCGTGTTTGCAGACTATACAAAAATAGGGAGGGAACTAGAAACGGATAGTGACAATATAACATTGCAGGAGGACCTGGATAAAATAGGGGAGTGGGCAATACTATGGCAGATGAGGTTTAATGTCGATAAATGCAAAGTAATGTACTTTGGACATAAAAATAAACAAATAGGCTATACAATCATGGGTATGCCGCTAGGGAAGTCAGAAATAGAAAAAGATTTGGGGGTCATTGTAGACCACAAACTCAATGGTAGCTTGCAGTGCCAAGCTGCGGTAAACAAAGCTTGTTTTTTTGGGGGAAAAAAAGTGCGTCTTATGAAGTGAAAAATCTAATGATGCTCAACCCATATCATTTCAATTCTAGTATATGCTATGCTATGCTATGTATACCCGAACAAAATTAATAATCCTATTTTGGATGAAGGAGCCTCCAGGCATCCACTAACTGCATTATATAAATATCTTTTTAAGGTTACTAAGTTGTTTACAAGAGAGGTAGGAATGACCAGAAGCAGAATCTATAGGGGTTATAATGCAACATTACAGTCTTCTGCCAAAATTAATACCTTCCTTAACTTCTAAAAGGTTTGTTTTTAGATATATTTTTTTGGTTAGGACAATAAATAGTGGCAAAAGTATGGTATATTTCATAAATTGTTCCTTTAACAAACAGTCCTCCCAATATTATGACAAAGATTCCTGTAATATAAAAGGTACCTGTTTCCTCATACCAATTGCTCAAAGAGAATGTTTATTATCGGAGTAACTATAAATCCATTGAGGTTAATAATAAGCTAATCCTATTTTTGTCGTCAGATGGGTCTCTTGTAAGAAGGCTACCTGTATAGATTCATGCCTTACTGTAGTTCTCGAAGTATTGAATGACGCTTTATAGAGGAGTTCAGCCCCTTTACATTATAAGTCATAAATGTAAGTGTCGCTATGTGTGCCTGGACAAATGTGCATCATAAGGTTCAACATTTAACCCTTTCGCTGCCAAGGACGCACGGCATACGGAGGTGCAAAAGTGCTTCTGGCTGGCGAGCTCAGTATGCCGTACGGACCTGGCATTTACAGTTCTATAATAAGCTCATGGTCGCTTTAGCGACCATGAGCTTATAGTAGAACTGTTCCCCGGACAGTCCCCTTCAAATTAATACACA
>NW_017307048.1:591204-600656 GCF_000935625.1 Nanorana parkeri | reverse complement strand
CCCTCCCCCCACATAACATACACATATTGAGGTGTACGCCATGCACATGCGCTGCAGTGCGTTGTTAGAACGCATCGCAGTGCATGATTTTTTTAATGTATTTTTTTCTTTAAAAAAAATTAAATTGACTGTGGCAGCGCATGGCAAAGCTTTGTGATGCATTGCCATGCGTTGTGATCTTTGTGTTGCAATAAATATACGCCTGTATCATTTTATCACAACACCAACACAGCGTGAAAACAATTTTTTATCAAGTCGCTTATTTACAGTTTTGCGTACCGTAATTTTTTTACACACTGATATCATGGCAGGACCGCCAGGTTCTCAGTGTGTAATGACAGTCCACCTTCCCCTAGTTAATAGGTTACCAGGAGATGCTGAACTGTCATTACACACTGAGAACCTGGTGGAGCCGCCGTGATTTCACAGCGGCTCCACCGGGTTCTCAGTGTAATGACACATCAGCGTCCGTGGTTAGCTGCTAACCAGGGGACGCTGATCTGTCTCTGCATGCAAGTGGCCAGAGCCAAACGGTTGATGACTCCGCCTCCTGCGACGGTGGACAGCTGTCTCCGCCCACACTGTGGCAGGAGGCTGAGCAGTGCGGGGAGGAAAGGCGCCAGGCACTCAGTAGCAGGTTGTCGGCCGGCCGTTCCAGCTTCGGCTTTCACCTCAGGTCAGTCGAGCCGAAATGTCCGGACCCACTGCTTTGTTTGCATTGAGCATTTTAAGTCTTTGTTGTATCCTGGTTTCCGTCAACCACTGGGGTATATTATAAGAACTTTATAATACATAAACTACCTTACAGGGCTGTTAGGTTTGATAGTTCTGTGTTTGTTTTTCTTTCTAGTAGCCTGCTGCCACCTGTGGTCCAATGTGGTCTGTGATATAGGGATTACTTCGTTCCACTGTGAAAGGTCCGGCTTCTGAATACCTAGAGAGGAACTGAAGTCTTTCAAATCTTCTGGAAAACGTAAAAAGGCGGATTTTCCAGTCGTACTAGCAGACAAACAAAAAGGGAAGGGATTCCCGCATAACCTCTTCTTTAGCTGCCATATAATTAAAGCGGTATATAATATACCATGGGGAATCCGAGGGGGGGATTCCCTGTCCAGTAAGGTATTAAAAATACCTTGCATCGTTGATTGCAGATCTCGGTACTCAGTGGCCTCCAGCAACCCACAAATCGTCATTTTCGCAGGTATGCGCACCTGACGCATGTCTTAATGCGTGTATGTAGGGGTGGGGACTTTAAAAAAAAAAATGTAAAATTCTTTTTTATGTGTAACTTAAACATTTGGGGGGAAACTTTAAATTTTTTTCCTATTTTTTTTTTCCACTTAACTTTATTGCTATCACAGAGGGGGCTGAGAAACCCCTCTATGTGATAGCAAAAGAGGTGACAGGTCCTCTTTATGGAGACAGGAGTCTCCAAGACCCCCTAATGTCACCCTGAAGAAGCTGATGAAGCAGAGATCTGCTTCATCAGCTTCTCTCCAGCATCTGAAGCTGGAGAGTGACACGAGAATGCGGAGGTGATGTAATATACACCACTTCCGCATTCTGACAGCGGAGAGGGGACCGGAAGGAGATCGTGAACCAACCTCCCTCTGATCCCCTGTGACATGCTGGTCCCGGGCTCACACCAGAGCCCGGGACCTGCTTGACAGCTAGAGGGTGGGGGGGCGCACGTCACGGGACCTCATACAAGCGATCCGCCGGCTCTATAGCCGGCGGATCGCTTGTATATTAACGGGAATCGCTGCCTGTTATCAAATAGCGGGCATTTCCCCCTCGTGCGCGGCACGCCCGAGCGGGCGGATGTAACAGGACGTGTATACACGCCCAGTTACATCCAAGAAGCTCCCGGCCAGGTAGTTAATAGTACGTTCCAGATGTGTAAACATAGATTCAAGTGCTGCTTTAGGAGAAAACTTCTTAGCTAGCTCCAGTATATCTAACACCACTCGGGTCTGTACGCACACATACACTATATTGCCAAAAGTATTGGGACACCCCTTCAAATCATTGGATTCAGGAGTTCCAATCACCTCTATGTCCACAGGTGTGTAAAATCAAGCACCTAGGCATGCAGACTGCTTTTACAAACATTTGTGAAATTATGGGTTGCTCTCAGGAGCTCAGTGAATTCAAGCGTGGTACCCTGATAGGTTGCCAACTGTGCAATAAGTTCATCCGTAAAATGTCCTTGCTGCTAAATATTCCACAGTCAGAAGTCGCCTTACATCACCAAGCGCAAATGCAAAGCGGCAGATGCAGTGGTGAAAAGCACGCCGCCGCTGGACTAGAGAAGTGGACACGTGTTTTCAGAAGAGTGACAAATCACACTTCTCTGTCTCGCAATCCAATGGACTTGTCTGGGTTTGGCCGGTGCCAAGAGAACGGTACTTGCCTGACTGCATTGTGCCAAGCGTAAAGTTTTGTGGAGGGGGGATTATGGTGTGGAGTTGTATTTCAGGGGTTGGACTTGGCCCCTTATTTCTTGTGAAGGTAACTCTTAAGGCATCAGCATACAAAGACAATTTGGACAATGTCATGCTCCCAACTTTGTGGGAACAGTTTGGGGATGGCCCCTTCCTGTTCCAACATGACTGTGCAACAGTGCACAAAGCAAGGTCCATAAAGACATGGATGAAGTTTGGGGTGGAGGAACTTGACTGGCCTGCACAGAGTCCTGGCCTCAATTCTATGGAACACTTTTGGGATGAATTAGAGCAGAGACTGGAAGAGACCTTTTCTGATTCAGTATAACTACCTTGAGTCTTGTTGCTGTGCTGTGCTCAGTCTTACCACGTGTCATAGACTTACCTGGACCGGAGCTAAGTGCCCGCGGCGTGCCGCCTCGGCTGTGACGTCACGGCCGACTCCTCCCACTGGGCACGGCGCCTCCTCAAAAACACAGGTGAGACAGTCACTCGGCGTTCGATGTGGAACGTCGAGCGACTGACTCTGTGAGAAACAGGACCACAGACCGCCATAGCAGTAGAGAGGTGGGGTTCAAACTGCCCTACAGGGACTCAACTCCTGACCATCCGCTGAGACTCACCTCTGCCATACCAGGATACCAGTTGATTCCTCTTGAACTTACTCCACACCACAACCGCAAGTACCAGGGGATCTTCCCCCTCCTATTACTAGCCACTTCTAACCATAGTCTGCTATATACTATTGATGAACTGTGTCCGTTAGTACAAATTGCACGTGCTATATCAGGAGTGATTGCTGGATTGCATATGTTACACTGCTGGAACCTTTTGTCAGAAATATTACGTGAAATCTTCCGAAAGTATATTAGTGAATGCTACAGGCTAGTTCATCATACTATTGAGTACAGAGGAGCGGAAAGCTGTTGTAGGCAGGCGCCTCCTTGCGAGGCCTCCTGAGAAACTACAATTTACCTCACGCTTCCCCTCTGAATAGATACCCTGCTTAACATATCATCTAGCTACACCCCGTGACCTTCATTTGCCTATAGCCAGGTATCACTTTTAGGACGGGTACATGATGTGGAACGATCCCCCATCGCACTAAGTGTATTGGGGTTCTGCCAGACTGACCGAACCCTTAATCCTTGAGTGTTTAGTTCCGCAGCTGAGATCCAGGATTGTATTGACCCTGCTGGACTGTGACACCATGGTACATGACCTGTTACATGGAACTGTCTTCCACAACCTCATCTTAGTAGCAGAGTTTGGCTGTTCCTCCAGTTTTAAGCCTCGTACACAGCTGTTTCTTTTTCGGTTAATGACTGTGTTTCAACCTACATATGAAATTGATGATCACAACGATCATCTATTTCATATGTAGGTTGAAACAACGATCGTCCTGATCGCTGAGCACTTGTACTCAATGCTCCATCCTGACTCGCTGTCACACGAGATGGAGCCGGGCAGTGGAGGAGAACTAGGCCTCCTTTGACAGCTGACCGCTCTGTCCTACTGCACCACTCCGCTTTGCATCCTGACCGCCTGTCACAGGAGGCAGAGCCGAGCGGTGCCAGAGGAGAGCTTGGCCTCCCATGGCAGGTTAAAGCTGTCCTCTCCCCGCATCGGCCCGCTTGGCATCCTGAAAGCTTTTCTTCTCCCCACTGGGTGCCAGTCTGTGTCCTCCCGTATCCTTGCTGCCTCTGCCAACCCAGGTGGGGGAGAAAAGCGGCCATCGGAGGGGACACAGACTGGTGCCCAGTGGGGAGGAGAGAAGCTGGAAATGCACTGCATTTTCGTCCGTTACGGTACTTTTGGACTAAATGTTTTGGAGGACAAAATTTCAGTGCATCCCTAGTTCATAGAATTTTCATTGACTGTAGGACATATTGGCAGACGTGTAGTTTTTAAACATGTAGTGCTCAGTCGCACAATTTAACAGTATTATTATTATGAAGTTACACATCTGTCAACTGATGTAGTGAGGATAAAGATGTGTCTTGTTGACAGTAATGTGATCTGCAAGGTACTTGTAACTTGAAGTTAGTCTTGGGTTTAGAGACTCACAGGGCTATTCACGAAAGTGTGAAGAGTTTGGAGAAGTGAACAATCTAGGACAACATAGCTGATCTGGAAAATGAGCTGAATTGGAGAATTTTTCCAGATCAGCTATTTTGGCCTAGATTGTTCACTTCTCCAAACTTTCTCCTTTTGTGAATAACCCTGCTAATTTCTTGTGTAATGTCTTGTTCAGAATCCTATGTGACAAGTTATGTGCAATTCAATGAACATGGAATGGTATTTAAACTTCAACGTAGAGCAGCACATCCGACAGTTCATAAAAAAAATGAGATTTATTTAAAGTTCATACCATCCAAGTACACCATAAAATCACCCTACACAGATCCTATAGCCTTTCACCCTTTCCACCAGTTGGGCTTAATCACAGAGAATTTATGAACTGCGGCTCTACTTTGGAATTTTAGGATTTTGTTACGCCCGCACATATGTTTGGAGTCTGCACCTGATTGATGTGGCTGGTTGGGTCAGTGTTGTCCGACTTTGGGGATTGAGCAGGGTATACTTTGAAATTCAATGATTACTCCATTTCTTTGTTTCAGATGAAGACATTAAAGGGTTTGTCAGCAGAACAGCCCGAGCAGAGCTGAAGTGGAACATGTGGCCTAAATTTGGAAACCAAACGCAAGCACAGGTAAATAATAACTTGGGATAGTGACACAAAATTTTAAGCAATGACCAACAGATATTCTATGACGGGTTGGTATATCTGGTATTGAATCACAGCTGTAAGGGAAACTTGTCATTAAAGAAATACCGAGACTGTCGTTGCTGACCGTTTTACTAGAAATGCCAGTTTGCTGTCATGCTGATCTTAGTGCTTCACTATTTTCTGAGTCTTTGGTCTGAAACAAGTATGCAGATCAGAAGATATTAGTTTACTCCTGCATATTTCTTTCATTGGGGTGAAAATCTAACTACACCATTCAGCATTACATTGTGTAAATTGCACTGGTTTAACCAATATATTGCTGGTGAAAATATTCACATGCAGAAGTAAGAAAAAAAAAATCATATATTCACCCTAAGAGTGAAATTGAATTACCTCCACCTGGTCTTACCTTTTAGTGAATGGTCATTCCACTCACCATAGCCCTGCACTTAGTATTTCAAATTTTGCTTGCAAATGACAAGCACTAATTGGTTACATAGTTACATAGTATTTGAGGTTGAATAAAGACAGTCCAAGTCCAACCTATTAGGATCTCATTCTATGAGTACCTGTACCCCTGTATATTACGGTCCCTTAAGAAATCGTCCAAACGTTTCTTGAACAATTCCACATTATTTGCTGAAATCACCGCCTGTGGCAGTGAGTTCCAGGCCCTAACTGATCTTACTGTGAAGAACCCCCTTCGCCCCTTGTGCTGGAATTTTTTCCCCACCAATTTTAGGTGGTGGCCTCTAGTTTTTGTAATGGAGTTAATTTTAAACAGTTTATCGCTATTGTTGCTACCACCATTGAACATTTTGTACATGGAGATCATATCCCCCCTTAATCTCCTCACCTCCAATGGGAACATGTTTAAATTTAGTAGCCTTGTCTCGTAGCTCTGCTCCTCCATACCCCTACCCCTGGTTAGCGGGTAACCTCAACACACTGGCCAATGAGAAGCGCATTTGGAAAAGAAGCACCTCTCATTGATCAATGCAGTCAGTTAACTGTGCTGTCCAATGAGTGCTCGCCATTTGCGAGCACAATTTGAAATGCTGAGCGCAGGGCTGTCGTACAGTGTATGGATCGTACACCGGCAGCACAGGGCAAAAACGGCAAGACCAGCGGGAGGCTGAAAGAGGGGGCAGATTGGTGGGGGTAATTCCATTTTCTCAAATTCGTCTGGGAAAGTGGAATTACCCTTTTAAACAGAAGAACGGTTAAAGGTTCATAATTTTCAACAGATTCTCACAAATTTTCTTTTAAAGTGTTTAAAGCAAAAAGTGAACAGAATGTATCACACCTAATCCAAATGCTTGGAAGCATTTAAAAATTGGATAGGATACTCGCTGACTTTTACTGAATGCAAATCTGCCATTAGCTAAAGAATTGGGTTACGCCAAACAGCTAGTCTGTGAATTCTGTTTCTGCTCCACTGTTGGTTTTAGAATTAAGCATTTAATTTTCTGTAGTAAAATTCATCCATGGTTAGAGATGTAGTAGATAATTCTTTTAAATCTTATTTATCTAAATTGTTCTAAGGTATGTTAGAAAATGTTTTTAAGGCTGAACTTCAGCAAATATAAAATGACACCATTGAATGCTGTTGTGTATTTATAAAAAATCAATAAAGCTAAACCCCACACAAACAATTTAAAAACATTTATGGGAATGGTTTTACCTTCCAAAGCATTTGTGTCTGCCTAGTCCTAAGATTTACACAGCCCACCCGTACTGTACAGTCAACCTGGTGACCTACATTTTCTCTTTCTCTGCTCTAGATAAAAACAGCCAGGTTACTTTCCCGACCCTAGTCTGTGATTGGACAGTTAAGGAGTAGTAACAAACTGATAATGTCACCTCTCTTTCTGTCACCATGTTCTTTATTAAAACATGTACATACAGGGCCCCCCGATTGTCCTCAATTGCAGTTCCTCCCTCTACATGTCTGTGTAATTCTGCACAAGGAATTTGAGGCTGAAATAAAGTAAAATTTAGATATTTGCACTAGTTGTGTATTTAAAACATATCAGGTTTTTATTTTTTTGTACTTATTGTAAATTCTTTTTCTGAAAGTCCTTTGAGGGACACAGGACTGTTGCATAATATTAGACTGACAGGTTATACTGCTGCTTTCAGGTGGTTGAGACACTGGCAAACCAAAAACTGTATTACACTGCCTCAAAACATGCCTCGTTTTTGTAAGAAAACAGGACTTCAAAAAAAGATTTTCTTTAGTATGTACAAAAAACATTTTCACTATTGTCCATTGAGGTACAAAGGAATGGTAGGAATTCATGAACTAATAGTTTGTCTAAAAGCTATCCAACTGAGGGGTGGGCAATAGTCACAGAAACATCAAGCATGGAAATCATACTACAAATGGTATAGAGGAAAGCATCTCCCGAAAGGAAGGCTAGATGGAGAAAGGGGCTAGCTAAGGAGAAGCTAGCTGTGTTACATGGGGAAAAGACTACCTAAGAACTATGGGTTTTAATAGAGGAAACAAAGGACTAGAAACCGTTCCCAAAATAGAGAAGCAATTGTGTAATACCCGATGACAGCAGAACTGGACCAAACTGCAACATGGCCAACAAAAGAAAAAGAAAATATGTCCATTAGTGAAAAAACATTTGAACCACTGTAGGAAAAGGTTTAAGCTTAGCAGGCTTAACCTTTAACTTTAGGAAACTTGATCAGATAGGACATGTTTATATAAAATTCAAATAGAGAGCTGCTAAGCCTCAGTAGATATCTTTAATCTTTTACTTCAGGAAGAGGAAGATCCAAGATAAAGAGTAAAAAAGGAAAAGTGTAGGGTGATCGACACCCCTAAATAAAGGGAAGGAAATAGGACAAGAATTGGGTCAGTCAGAAAAACCCCAGGGGTGTTCTAAGGATGTGGTTAATATACAGCAAATCTGCCTTGAACAGACATAATCCTGCGGTTTATACCCAAAGGTTAAAGTGCTTTGCTGATAAGTGAAGGGATGTAATCCTAAAGTCAGCATTAGGAAATTTTCAGCATAATGCAGAAAAAAGAAAAATGTTTAAATTAAATTAGGTCCTCAATGAGCCTTCAGAATTATTCCTTCCTCTTGAGAGAACACAACAGGTAACCACATGACATGTGTAGTGAGTTCAGGGAACATATAGTTCCATAGAAAGAAGAAGGGAGGTACCTCATTGACTAAGGAGAGCCCAACAGACGAAGGAATTGAAAGGTCACGCTGACTAGTAAAGAAAGTTCTTAAACCTTCAGAGAGGAAGCTTGAACCTAATGCAATGCAGACCAAAGTGAATTCTCCAATAACAATGAAATGTCTGAGCTTGAGAATTATACTTGAGGATACCTCCGAATAGAAGAGTCCATCAAGATAGGGAGAGAAACAGAAGTAATCTGAACAAAAGAAGAATAAGGTTGAAACATCCAACTTCATAAAAGGGAATACAGTCTCAGCAATACCATAGACCCCAAAACAGTAATCAAGATAAGGATCCCATATAAATAGGAGGGCTTCAGACATTTTCTGAAGAAGTTCTCCTGTGCGGCAAGTCCTTTTTTAACCCTTTCGCTGCCAAGCCCTCGAACATTTTGCAACTCACTGGCCACACTATTTTTGCAATTTTTCCCATTGATTTGATTTTCAACTGCTGCGTTGCTAGCGTTTTGTAGAAGATCCCACAAACCATATATTTTCTGAAGGCACGGCAGGATAAAAAGATGGTGCTACTAAATTTGTAGGCCCTGTTATAATTGCGCAAATGTTTCTCAAATTAATAAACTGATAAAAATACACAATTCAATTGATAAAGCACACTAAAATCAGTATTAGTACACACACAAAAAACTGTATTGAGTTAATAAATAACAAATATTTTGAAATTTGAAAATGCACTTTTTTGCGAAAAGGTAAAAAAATGAAGAAACGCAAAACAGGAAATAAGCGATTTATGTTAAAATTTGTTTTTGCGCTGTGTTGGTGTTTGTGTTGTGACAAAATGATAATGGCGTATATTTAATTGCAACACAAGGCATCACAACGCATGGCAATCCGTCACAAAGCTTTGCCATGCGCTGCCACAGTTAAAATAATGTTTTTTTTAAAAGGAAAAACAAAACTCATGCGATGCGTTCTAACAACACACTGCAGCGCATGTGCATGGCGTACACCACAGTATGGTGCACGTGTATTTTATGTGTGTGGGGGGAGGTGGTTTGTGGGTTTTTTTTGTTCTAGTTTTTTGTTTTTGTTTTACAAATTTTTTTAAAA
>NW_017307048.1:581665-591174 GCF_000935625.1 Nanorana parkeri | reverse complement strand
TATATATATATATACCCTGTTTACCCAAAAATAAAACCTTCTCCAAAAATAAGACCTAGTACCTTTTTTGGGAATTTCTATAATATAAGACCTACCTAGTTGTGACCATTCCCAGGGTCGCTGGTGGCATAAGGGGGAACTTGAAGAGCCATGGGAGAGGCTGGAAAGAATCAGCGTTGCCAACGAAGCCAGCGCTAGAGGAAGCGAGGCGCCACCGAGAGCCGCATAAGCCGAGGCCTCCTCTATAGCGCAGGCTCCTGTTGCAGGTGGACTGATGCCAAATGCACTCCGCCTGTGAGGAATTGTAAGTAAAAGTGCCCTTCGCTCATTCTGGCCAGCGATTGGTTAGCAAATTGCTCTTGGAAAGGTACGGCACTCCTTATTGCCCTGATCACAGATATTTACCGATCCTCCGCTCGACCACGCACACAGCCGCCGCCATCCCCGGAAACTGACAGGATGACAGCGGCTGCTCCTTTCTCCTTCATGCTTCATCCTTCAGGCTCGTTCCTCCGCCCCCCGCCGGCCATTTCGTGTAATACCTTGTAAGCCGCTGATGACAGCTATTAATTTAACGAGAACCGTCTGCTGAACAGTTGTGGCATGAGTTCATGGTCGCTAAAGCGACTGAGCTTATAGCAGAACTGTAAATGCCAGCCCGGTAAGACATACTGACCTGGCCAACTGGGAACAGTTTTGTTCCACTGTATGCCTTACAGCGCTGGGAAGGAAAGGGTTAAAGGATGTGATCTAGGGCTGCAACAACTAATCGACATAATCGATTATAATCGATTATTGAAAAAGTTGTCAACTTTTTCAATCATCGATTAATCGGCTTCCGATTGGTTGGCCCTGTTCATGGCTCCACACAGCTGCGCGCCACACCTCCTCCCCGCCTCACGCTCACCACCCGCCCAAATCCACGATCGGCACAGGGACACGGGGAGAAGAAGTAGGGAGGAGCAGGTGTGGGCGGATGACAGCCGCCGATAGACAAGCCCGATCTCAGAAACAAGTTGCTGGAAGAATGGTTAGGTAAGCGTGCCATTGCTGGATGTTGTAGTCCTCTATAGCTGGAGGTATTTCGCATTGCGCTGTATAATGTATTGCTGGGTTTTGTAGTCCTCTGTAGCCGGTGCCGTTCTGCATTCATTGCTGTATAATTTTACACTTTTCATTTAACTATATTGCACACCACAGTTTTTCTTTTTCTTTTTCTTTTTCTTTTTTTCTTCCACCGCTCCAAGTTTGCTCCTGTGATGGACTACAATCTCAATACAAACTAGTAGTCCATCACTGGAGCCATTTAAAAAAAAAATAATTTTTAACCGATTAATCGAACTTAATAATCGGCTAACCGATTTTGAAAATAATCGTTAGCTGCAGCTCTAATGTGATCCATTGAGATGTGGTTCCACAACTTAAGTCACCGCCATGAGAGGAAGGAGAGTTGTTCCAGTTAGTTGTGAGAGTTCTCTAAAAGTAAATAGTCCTTCCCAGGTTACTAAAACATACTCAAAGGACTGATACATTACAAAAGGCAGGGTCCAGTATCTAAAGATAATGAATCCAGATATGTTAGCCAAGTTCCATACTACTAAGACTGCAGAGATGGGGGTCACAGCAGAGACTGTGCCAATGCTTTGAGCCTAGAAAGCAGTCTGTGGCTAACTGTCACAGTACCTAAGGGTCTAGAAAGTGCCATAATGCAGAGTCCACTGCCCAAAGTACACATATTAGTTGATATGCCCCATTCAATGGTTCACTCACAAAGAGAGATTACAGAAACTGGGTACACTGGAAGCTGTGCCACTGCTCTGGACCTGGGTAAAGGTATTTGGCTACATGCACTATTGGGACGCACTTGAGAATGGAAGCTTTGTGAATGAATTGGACATTTTTTTTGCTTTTTTATTTATTTTCCTTCATACGTTATCTCGAGCTGACACTATCTTTGCTAGGCACTTTATTTTGTGTTTTATTTTTGATACACCTGTTTTATGTATAACTTTATAATTTATATAAGTGCAGTCTGGTTTGGTATATTGACAGTTTATGGTGATTTCATGCACTATTACACTTGCTTATTTGGTGTTTTTTCATAGTGGAGAGGATAGGGTTAGGAGCGCAGATTTATTGAACAACAGCTACTTGTCTAAGTAGCACCATACATGGAGTGTGGAAAGGGCTACAATGGAGTGCTCAGCGCCCAATGGCTACATACCAGAAATGTTCACCATATCCAAAGGCTTACTCACAGAGTCAGTCTTCTGAAACTGGTCACACCACAGACTATGCCATGGTTCTCGACCTAGAAGCAATCTTCGACTAACCTAACAAATCACACAAAGGTCAAGAAAGCGACACAAGCAGAACCCAGTGCCCCATGGTCACATTCAACGCTAGCTCTGCAGTCTTTGGTCCACTAGGGTCCAGGTATGACAATCCAAAGCTATTGCTGAGGATGCATGGATCTGAAAGGCTGCTGTATCAAGACCAGCTCAAGCAACATATTACACTTCTTGATTGAATAGATAAACCTTTACTGAGTACCAAGTATTTTGATAGAAGAGAAGGAAATTGTAAAAAAAAAAAGCACCAGAGCTGTGGAAAAAGCGTTCAACTGTCCTAGGATGCAAGCAAAAAATGCATGACTAGCATTATGATTTTTGTTTGGCAGTATCCCAACATTCTGAAGGTGGCAGTATAACCCATTGGTCTAAGATCATTCAGTATTCCTGCGTCCTTCAATAATCAATTACAAAAATACATTTAGATTTTAATTTTTTTAAATATAAAAAATGCATAACTGCATTGATTTGGGGTCTCTTTTGGTTTTTTTTTTTATCTGCTTGTAATTCATACATTTTTGTAATTTAAACCCAGCTAGTTTACTCCCCATTGTTTCAGATCAATAAAAGCATCAGTACAAATCTGACCTTTGGTCAGCTACAGGCTGGCAATATACAACTCTGGCTCCACGCTGGCAGCTCAAAACAAACGGCTTCGGCTTTAAAGGGTCCTGTTTACACCCGCCATAATTATAGGAGGGAAAACTGCTCTCTCTCACCGGACTTCTCGTTTTGACCAGCAGAGAGAGGTCATAAAGTTACTCAGAGCAGTAAGCTTTTAACATGTCTCTTTTTTCTTGTGTTATTAAGGGTTTACATATTTTAGTTATATAGGTGCTTTGTAAATTGACAGCGCTGTATAATACCTATATTAAATAAGTAGACATGTTCATCCAGCCAAAAAATCAAGATAACAGCTATGCAGCTCTTGTTTCTATTTGTATTGTCAGTTGTGCTACTGATACAGTATTACCTGTCTACATCTAGACTGGCAACGATACCATTAAAATTCAGAGTATTTAATTCTCTTCTTCCCAATAAGATAAACAGTTGTCCGCTATCACAAGCCAAAATAAAATGTAACCCTCACTGGGCCCAACACTATTATTATACCTATTATATAGGGTTTGGTCTCTAAGCTGCTTTGTCTTTCAAGCAATCTATTCACAGTTCCATACAGACTCCAAGTGGTTTGTGACCACTATGAATACATACATAAGAATGAGTGGTATCTTCCTAGAATTAACACCCAAAGATGAAGCATATGTGATTATTATCCATTAAAACATTTTTAAAAATCCTCAGCACAGGTAACAAAAGGTAATTTAGAGATCATTTAGTTACCGTAAATGGTTATTTCCAAACTTGCAGCGTAGAGTGTTAAAATATAATGTTAAATATCAAATCTGATTACACTATTCCAGCACAGCACCATATAGTTTACATAAATTCAGTTTACTAATCTGATTTAAAGCTACTAAAGAACATTCACACACCAGTTACGTTTACATGTCCAAGAAAAAAACAAAGCTACACAGGGTTTTTCAAAAAAGGGTAAAGAGTTTGGAGAAGGCAGGAGAAGTGAACAATCTAGGACAATATACCTAAACTGAAAGTGAGCTGATATGGATTTATCAGTAAAACTCCTCAGAAATTTCTGTCTTTGAAGAGTTATTGGTTATGAGCAAATATATCAAATTTGGAATCATCCAGAAGCTGGATTACACACTCTTGCTGACCTTTGCTGAATGCAAATCTGTAACTATGGATCAGATGCCTACAAAATGTTGCTGTGTGAATCATATTTCTATCACACTGCTGGTTTTAAACTTAATCAATGCAATTGATTAAGTTTAAAACCAGGTGAGCCTCTGCAATTCAGGTTTGAAAGATTTACAATAAAACTTAGTGGTTCTGTATTATAACTTTAACTTTTCAGACTCTTGTTCTCCAACTAATGCTAACAGCAGTGCCCTGCTATTTGGGGTTGTCTGGCCCCTACATGTAGGGACCACAATTGCATAGTGAATTATCTTCTTCTTGCATTTTTATAATCCAACACATTGTTATAACTAGGGATGCACCGATACTAGTATCGATATCGGTGCCGATTCCGAGTATTTGGGCAAGTACTCGCCCAAATGATCCGATGCCTAGCACTAGTACTTCTGGCCTCGTGAGGTAAGGTTACCTTACCTTAGTATGTGCAGCCTGTCATCCCCCGGGGCCTCTCCAGCGAGAATGCGGCCTTCGTCCGGTACCCAGCCCGAGCCGTCCAATCAGGAAGCCGGGCGCCGTCTAATGACGCGACGCCCTGCTTTCTGATTGGCTGGGAAGCTGGCTTCATGCTCCCTCGTCATGTCATGACGAGAGCATGGAGCCGGCCTTGTAGCAGATTGTAGCCCCGCAAAGGGGGGGATTTTATTGAAGTGGATGACGGAGAAAGTCAGTATTCGTATCTGTCTAAACTATCAAAATTCCTTTCCTTCTGTCCCTGGTCGTATTGATATTCTTTCATGAGGGGGTAGTTCTAATCCCTGCCCTTAAGTCATATAGCCATCGGTTTGTGAATTAATTCACGGAACTTGGTGGTAAAGATATATCTTGTGTATATATATATTAAGTATTAGACGTGTAACTATTACCGAGGTCGGGTAGAAGGGATCTTATTCCCGTTTTTTAGAAACAGTGTATCAAAAAAGTGAGCGAAAATATATAGTAAAAACAAGATAATATATCAGTAGTTCCAACTCACATATCCTTTTGGTGGGGATTTTCTCATTGGTTTTTCGTAGGTTTATTGATCCTGTTTGTTGTAAAGTCCAAGGATGCCTCGGCCGAGGATATATATGGAAAGTAGAGCGTTCCCGATATTTCCTATATAGTCCAATGGTGGCAGGTACTTTGTTGTTAGAGATATATTTAGAATATCCAAATAGTGGGACTGTTGTAGGTTTTAAGGAGGTATTAAGGCTGTGGGTTTTGAGAGCATGGTGTCTGGTTTAGTTTGAGTCATTCACCGATTTCCCTGTACAGCGTCTACGCGTTTCGCCCCTCCCCCAGGGGCTTCGTCAGGACGTGTAAACTTCCAGGTGTAGGATGTATTTAAGCTAGATCCTCACCTGTCGGCCATCATCTAATCAGACCTCACTTGTCTTGGTTTGTCTGAGGTTTCTTGAAATGTGCAAGGCCGTCATCAGTGTGTCACGTATTCAGAAGTTTAAAAGCGAACATGTAAATAAATAGAGAACCTTTTCACATCTAATATGTCTAATTAGTTAAGTTGTTTTGTGGAGTTTCTAGGATTTTCAAGCTTTTATTTTTTAAGGGAATTCATAGAAATACGTTAAGGTTGAATTCGATATTTAGCCCTAATGGTACCATAGTGTTTAAGCGAGGGGGAAGATTGAGTGCATATATTGCCTTCACTTTGAGACCTGTAGGGGAACTATTATGGAATTCTGAGAAGTAAATTGCTAGGGGACTTTCTTTTTCTTTTTTCTTTAGGTCATTGAGGTGTTCTCCAATCCTGGTTCGTAGCTGCCTTTTAGTTTTTCCAATGTAGTATTTATGGCATGGACATTCGATTTGGTATATCACTCTTTCAGTATTGCAGTTGATAAAGTTATTTATTTTATACAGTTTCGTTCCTTCTGTGTTTTTAAAGGTGTCCGTGTTCTCCACTAGAGGGCAAATTCAACATCTGCCACAAGGGAACATTCCCTTTGGTTTTGTTGGAATTGTAGGTGTGTGTCTGGGTCTGTATTCCGAACTGCCTGGGGCGAGCATCTGGGCCCTGGAACTTACGGCTAGGTCCTACCATGTTTTTGATGTTCCTAGATTTCTTAAAATTAATGGACGGTTTGGATGGTAGGGTTGGGCCTAACCTGGGATCTTTCTGTAATATATGCCAATTTTTCAGGAGTGCTCGTTGTATGGCAGTGTGACTATTGTTAAAAGTGGTGATGAATCTGATTTTGTCTTGTTCACCGTTGGTGGACTTGTGTTTGAGGTTCTGGCTCGATTCAGTATTTGCATAATGTGGAAAGGCTTCAGTAATGATATCATTTGGGTAATTTTTCTCTCTGAACTTATCTAAGAGGAGCTGACTAGATGTAATATAGTCACCTTGTTGGGTACAGTTTCTCCCCAATCTGCAGAACTGACTCTTCGGAATGTTCTTTTCCATCTGGGATGGTGACAACTGTCAAAGTGGAGGTATGAGTTGCCTCCCGTCGGTTTGACGTGATTGTTGGTGATAATGGTTGTGACCATTATCACCAACAATCACGTCAAACCGACGGGAGGCACTTTACCCTTAAGCACCACAAACGTACCCAAGATCTCCGAGTGTTCGCAATCGAACACATTTCCACAGAGCTATCGGTTTCTGAGCAGTTTCACCGTCTTTGTAACTGTGAGACTTTTTGGATCTTCAAACTAAATACTCAGGTACCCATAGGTCTCAATGAGGAGATTGAGGTCAATACCATTTTGTAACTCAGGTTGAATAGACTGTTTTATCCATTTAACTCCTTTTAGTCCTTTGCTTTACATACTTTTATGATGTTAGTTCCTTTAAGTGTTTTTAACATTTTTTGAATAAACTAGTTTTATGTGTACTTTTTCAAGTTCGTGGACCGACCTACAGACACTTACCGGTGGGAAGACATGGGGTGACATGCGTATGTACGCGTGTAGATAGGTCAAAATTGCAAAACAATACCGGCGCCTTCAAATCCAAAAAGAGCCCAGCAGTAAAAATACAGCAAACACGGTGGAGGCAGCTCCCACAGATTAGATGGAACACCAGTCTATGAGAAAAAGAACAAAAGAGAGCGCCTCCATAGTGTAAAAATGTTATTTAATAGTAAAAACACGCAGCTCTAAGGCTGTACTTACAACAGTTCGGTAGAATAAAAACCAGTAGAATAGGGTGAGAGGACGGAACCCCTGGCAGGGAGAATCTGGAGCGATGTAAAACACCAGTAACCTCGATCCCTGTATTGATAAATGGTTAACGCGTTTCTGGGGTACGCCCCCTTCATCAGAACGAATGGCGTATAGATAGGTGTGTAAGTGAACATACACGTGTGTATGTATGTACATATGTATGCTTTTGCACCTATGGATGGGTCCATCATATAATGAAGAGTCTTCCTAAATATAGCCCCAACAGACCCTTATCCTCTACTAACGATTTCCCTTACGATACACACATTTCTTATTTATTTATCATTACCTACTATTTCACCTCGTTTTAGTTGAATACATAGCCATATAGATTTTTTATGCCCCAGATATCCAGCCTTTATCTATCGTAGGCACACACATATACATGATAATCTAGGTTGTGAGGCGACACCCCTAGATGACAATGCCATCGATATGCCGTCCTTGCGGGCTTTTTCCTCATCCCTTCATCTCCCCTCCCACCCGATTTTATGATTGGCTGGCTCGGCTCGATCTACGCCTATTCTCCTAAACACAGCCCCTAAGTGGGAGTGTCTTCTTAGACCCGACCCCTCCACCAATTACATTTATTTTGGACAACGGTTGACTCCTCCCAGCTGTCAGATTTAAATACTGGCAAGATATCCCACCACCTCTACTGCACTTCTTACTTAGGCTTGACAAAGAGGCAGAGCCTCGAAACGCGTAGCCGCCGTCATTGGACACTATCCTCGTCCATCTCTTTCATTCTCCCTAGTTTTATGACATCGTCGAGATACCGCTCGCACAGACTCCTGGGGTCCTCGAACGGTCCGGCACTGACCGCCTTATACTCGTGTAGCCGCGGCTCAGCCTGGCCAGCTGAGAACGCGTTGTTCAAACGATCACCCCTGACAGCTCTGACTGTTCCTCTGCATATTCTCCCGGCATCGTAAGACCAGCTCACATGAGATATGCTGACAACAGTAACGGGAGTGTTTTCTCTACAGTAGTGGCGCTTTTTCATTGTGTGATTTTTTTATTTGTGTATTCACAGGGCTCCTCTCCCTGTTTTTGTTAGAGCCTGCACACTGTACCCCTTTGCACATGTTTTTATAGCCTATAAAGGTTTTTACCCAGCAGTGAGTGCGCTTTAGCCGTTTGTTGTATTATGTGCCAGTGTTTTGTCAGAATTGATCGTAATTTTCCCCATCCTGAGCCGTATTTAGTTATCATTCTTGTGCAGTTGTTTGTTTTGTCTGAAGACTCTCTATTGTCTTGAGGTTTATTTTTTAACAGTTCAGCTCTAGTTTTTTGGTTTACTTTCTTTTTGCTTTTTTTTAGCGTTCCATGTTTCCTGAATCTGTTATACAGGGTTCGGGATTCGTTGGTATAGTCACTTTTTTTACTGCAATTTCTTTTTATTCTTAAGAACTGGCCCGTTGGGATACCTTGTTTCAGAGGTGGAGGGTGATGACTGGTAGCGTGTAATAGGGTGTTAGCTGCTGTTGGTTTTCGATATGTTTTTGTTATTATTTCTTCTTCAACTTTAATGAGTAGATCCAGGAAAGATAGTTCTTCCTTACTGTGGTAGTAGGTGAACCTGAGGTTTCTTTAGTTGGAATTAAGGTCAGAAATAAAACATTCCATAGTAGTAGCACGTCGTCTATATACCTCAACCAGACCTCTGCATGTTTTTGATATAGTGGGTGTTCGTAAACTATTTCGGTTTCCCATAGTCCGAGATGGAAGCATGCATAGGAGTGGGCCCATGGCGCTCCCATCGCCGTGCCTCTTATTTGTCTGTAGTATATCCCCGAGAATTGGAAAAAATTGTTCTCCAGGGCAAATTCTAAAAGTTCTAGTATAAATTCATTTTGTCGCACCATTTCCGGGTAATCTTTTTGTAGAAAGAAATCCACTGCTTTAAGGCCCCAATCGTGGGGAATCAAGGTGTATAAAGACTCTACGTCTATACTCACTAGTAGGGTATTTTTGTTAGTTTTTAAATTCGATAATTTGTTTAGGACGTCTTCTCCGGTATTACACCTTCCTCATAACTGCTGACCCGCCCTGCTCAGACTCATTCTCCCTAGTTAGTCCCTGCAGTGCCAGTTGCGCCACAGGGACTGTGCACCTCGGTTCACCAGTTAGCTCTCTAAGACACGCGTGGTCTTTTCTCGTTTATCCTTCCTTACCTGTTCGCTCCTATCAGTGTACCCCCTA
>NW_017307048.1:577570-581599 GCF_000935625.1 Nanorana parkeri | reverse complement strand
TAAGTCTATTCCCTACCCTCCTATCCCCCTCCCTTGATCCTTCAGCATGTCTCCACTCAGGATCCTGTCGCTCAATGTCAGAGGTCTCAACGTACCGGAGAAGCGGAGGATGGTGCTCACGGACCTACACAGACAAAGAATACAGGTGGGCTTCCTCCAGGAGACTCATTTCACTGAGGGGCGGGCTCCCTCATTCTGAGACCGACACTTTCCGATAACGTATCACAGTCTCTCCCCCGACAAAAAGTCGAGGGGAGTCAGTATATTGAATAATCGCTCAGTGCAGTGGCAACTAATTGACATGTCCTCGGGAGAGGAGGGCCTTTTGATGGTGAAGGGCAAGGTGGGCGACCACACGATGACCTTTGTGAACATCTACGCCCCCAACCAGGGTCAGGTGACATTTTTGGAATGGGTCCTGCTGCAAATGGATGACTTCCGTGAGGGCATGCTCGTGATCGGGGGGGGACTTTAATCTACACTTAGACCCGGTAGCGGACTCCACGAACCAGGCCTCCCACCTACCCTTTGCGGCGCTGAGACGCCTCAAAGAATGCCTCCACGCCCACCAGCTGTCAGACATATGGCGCATTCACCACCCTGACACTAGGGACTACTCCTACCACTCGCCCGTTCACGATACATACACCGTTCGACTTTTTCCTGATACACCACAGCAACCTCTAGGATCTCCCATACGGAGATAGGAAACATTACCTACTCGGACCACGCCCTAATTCTGCTTTTGCTGGAGATGGGCCCCCAGGAGCCTCGAAGTTGGAGATGGCGACTCAACGAGTCGCTCATACAAGACCCCGGGCTGGCCCCTGAGATTGAACGTGACCTCCGCTCCTATTTTGCATTGAACTCCACACCAGACTGTTCACCCTATACCATATGGAAGGCACACAAAGCGTATATAAGGGGCACCATGTTTAAATTAGGTGCCCGCCGCAAGAAACAATAGTTAGGTCAGCAACAATCTATCCACACAAATCCATGCTCTAGAACTAGTGCATAAACAACGCCAGGACCCTTCCCTTCTTGCCCAGCTCCGCTCCCCACGTGACTCCCTACGATCCCTATACATGGACAGAGCGAAAGCTACCCTGGCTAAGTGTCGCCGCCACTTCTATGAGTATGGAAACCAATGCGGCCGCTCCCTGGCGCAAGCTCTCAGGCAACAACGATCCAGTACATACGTCCCAGCCCTAAAGTCTCCCTCTGGCAGGATGTGTCATCTCTCTCGGAAGACATACTCACGGCTTTTCGGGATTATTATTCCAACCTCTACAATCTTCCCGGCCCCCGGAACGCCCATGCCCTAACGAAGCGACAATGTCGCATTCGGGCCTACCTGTAAGCGTCCGCCATGCCCACTCTGTCTCCTGAGATACGCGAACCTCAGGAATCCCCAATCTCATCCCTGGAGCTAGAGGCAGCCATTAAAAATACCAACACGGGTAAGGCCCCGGGCCCTGACGGCTTTACCCTCTTGTATTATAAAACCTTCCCGGAACTACTAACCGCACCCATGCTGGCAGCATGGAATTCAGTACGGGAGGGTGAACCCATACCCAGAGATGCTATGTCCGCCAACATAGTAGTGATCCCCAAGCCAGACAAAGACCCCATGGTCTGCCCAAGCTACCGTCCGATATCTTGACTGAACGTGGACACCAAATTACTGGCCAAGGTCCTGTCCATGCGGCTGCTCCCCCACGTTCCTTCCCTGGTCCACTCCAATCAGGCGGGGTTCGTTCCTTCCAGAGAGGCCCGCGACAACACCACCCGGGCCCTCAACGTTATACACTTGGCCCTGTCGAAATCCATCCCGAGTCTAATTATGTCCACGGACGCAGAGAAGGCTTTCGACAGGGTCGACTGGTCCTTTCTCTGACTTACATTGGAACACGTGGGGATGGGTCCAGGCATGCTCGTTTGGATTCTGGCCTTATACTCCCTCCCAACGGCCAGGGTCTGCGTCAACGGTACGTTGTCAACCTCATTCCCGATCTCAAACGGTACCAGGCAGGGCTGCCCACTCTCGCCGCTCATTTTCATCCTGACCTTGGAACCCCTACTCCGGACCATCAGAGCCCACCCTGACATCCAGGGCATGACGGTGGGGGGAATACGCACAAGGTAGCAGTGTTTGCTGACGACCTACTATTATTCCTAACGGCCCCAGACACACCTAACTTACTCGCGGCAATGCAGCGTTACGGTGAGCTATCCAACTACCATATAAACACCCAGAAGTCGGCGGCCCTGAACCTGGCCATTCCACCCCTCATGCTGGCACGCCTTTCACAGAACTTCCCCTATCAATGGACCTCCACATCGATTAAGTATTTAGGGGTCCTTGTACCCCGAAACCTGGCAGACTCTTACAGTCTCAATTTCCCCCACTACTACAAAGGGTTAAGGCAGATCTCCAGGGGTGGTCTCGCTCCGCGTTCTCCTGGACCGGGGTGATGTAAGATCAAGCAAAACATCCTCCCACGTCTCCTATACCCCTTCCATTCCCACCCTATACTGATCCCACGCGCGTTCTTCCGATCCCTACAGACGATGGTATCCAATTTTATTTGGGCCGGTAGAATCCCCAGGCTCCGACTACCGATCCTGCGACGCCCTAAGGCAGCGGGTGGGCTAGCCCTACCTGACTTCCATCTCTATTACGTAGCGTCTCACCTCTCCCGAGTGATTGACTGGTGCCGTCACGGAGACACTAAGCCGTGGATTGAACTGGAACAGTCCATGACCGACATTCCTCTGCCTGCCTTACCGTGGTGTAAGGGCTCTTTTACCTAGGTCTACCAGATCTCACCCGACGGTAGGGTCCACCTGGCAGGTGACCCGTCGGGCATTCGTAAGGGAAAAATTATCTATAACGCCCTCACCCATGCAACCGATCATAGGTTTCCCCGGGTTCCGCCTACAACTAACACACTTTCTATCCTCCCTTCCAGCTCCCTCTACTTACACGCGGAACCTCTGTCTTCGACCAAACTTGCGTAGACACAGGACCAATAGCCAAAACGCTCTCCCTATGTTACCAGTTAGCACTCACCAATGACCGTTATACTTAATTGACCAAAGGGAACGAGAACTGGGGATCCAATTTCCACAGGAGGATAGAGACTGGTTGTTACGCTACTCCCTGAAGTCATCCATTTGCAACAGATACCAAGAGCTGGGATACAAAATCCTCACGCGATGGTACAGAACCCCCCACAAACTCCACCAGATGTTCCGAGACGTGTGGCTCCTCCCCTGCGGACATGCTCCACATCTTCTGGTCCTGTCCTCTAGTGATCCCGTTTGGTCCCAGGTCCGAGGCGATAATCCAAAAATTTACAGACCACACCGTCCCACAAGAATCGGCATTCTTCCTCCTCCACCATAACCATTTATCGCCTAAGAGTTACTCCCGATTGGTTCTTATCCATTTACTGAATGCTCCCCGTGCTTGTATACCTTTGCTCTGGAAACAGGTGACCCCGCCCTCGATCCAGCTTTGGTTCTCCAAAATAAAATACATCGCGATCATGGATTCCTAAATTCTAGCGATGACACACCTGAGATCATTTTTTTTGTATGAATGTTCCCTATATATTGACTCTTTGCCTGTCTCATGTCTTGAATGTCCTTTTAGTGCCCAGACCTGCGAGTCCGTATGGGTATATTCTTCGGTTTTGAAAACTTGAAATAAAGAATTTATAAAAAAAGAGTGAACTGCCATGGGGGCGTGGCTTGGCAATGGCCGTGTGAGCGGTCATCTGTGGCTCCGTATCCAGCTCAGCTAATACCAGCACCTTGACCCACCTTATACACCCCGCACACCATGTCCAAGAAGAGCAAGCAGAAGGGGAACAAGTCGACCCCCAAATCGGCTTTCAACCTCCTGCTTGATGGGAATCCCCGTCCGGAGGACCCGAGGCCTACTTCTCCCCACCTTCCAGTATGAGGCAAGCTGCCGGACGCTACTCCGGAAGCGGCGGGGGGCCTGGGCATTGTCCCCCC
>NW_017307048.1:573326-577477 GCF_000935625.1 Nanorana parkeri | reverse complement strand
CACAAGCCGCGGCCATCCGAGAGCTCCACGGATGCGGAGATCCGGCACCCAGATGACAGCCGCCGGTCCCTGCCGCATGATGGGCTGCCCTTAACACCCTTGGTTTGGGACACATCTCCTGAGAGGGGACTGTGGCTCTCTGCGCCTCGCGAGGAGGTAAGCACTTCTCCTCTCCTCTGCTCTCACCAGTGCAGGCCAAAGAAGCCCCCGACTCAATTGCGGAGCTCCTGCGGGTGGCGCCCCTACTGGCACCTGCTCCACTCTCGCCGGCAGCACAGAGCACAGGCCATCTCTACTGCCACCCCGCACATGCCACCACCCAGTTCTGGGTACCCCAAACGAGACACTGGAACAGACCGCATGGACGCTGCCTCCTGCTATGTCGGGGGAGGAGAGCTCACTGGGCTCATGGCGCTCGGCTTCCCCCAGGCTTCCACTGCCTGCAGAACCCCACTTGGACTTCCCGCAGGTAAAGCTGGACTCTGTCGTGGAGGAGTACGCTGCGGGAACCTCTTCATTAGTAAGGGCATTCCTTACGGGCCTTGGGCCATTCTGGGGGGCCCGCCGAGTCTACCATACTAAACTTCTTACTTAACTAGGTCACTGGGGCTGGGAGAACTGGTAAGAGTTATTCCACGTTCTGCACCTATATACAATTACCTCTGTAGTTCGCCCCTATATGACTAGGGAACATTGGACTGACTTGGCGGAGCCCCTTGGGGCTCACCCTCTTTAGGGGGCAATGTTAATGAGATTCATGACTACTGTTGTGTATTTTCCGGTAATGCTCCCTGAGACTGTTAAACTTTATTGTTAGTGGAGAAGGTTGTATAGCCTCTCCCCTTATTACTTTTGCCTTTACTTATTTGTATTGGATTCCTCTGGAGCTCTCCCCAGGCCGCCCACCACCCTCTTTTATTACTGAGAAGTGACTGAGATGGATACCCGGCTGGCCCAGACAGTGCCCTCACTGACTCTGCTACCTCATGTATACTCCTCTCACCCGCAATTGGGAACATATGGGTCGGCCTGGGGGGTTCTCCGTGGGGAAGCTTCCTTTTGGGCGTTTGCCATGGCGCGGTCTCCGGCGGGGGATCAATGGCGTTGTGTGTCCCGCTGTTATGCGGACCACGGATGCCTACTCCCCCCACTGCGTGATGACCTCGGGACTGGCCAATATACTGGTGACCGCCCTCCTACAGTAGCAACTGCTGGGTGTGTGTGTGTGTGCGTATACACTATGTAAGTTTAGACTGTTAAGGTGCTAACCACTTATCTGCATTTCTTTCTATCTGAAGCTGTGAACCCAGAGCCGGTTGTGGTTTGCTCGCTCCGTGACCCGTTGCTGGGCCTACTTTTTCCCCCGTAGGCCAGGCAATCTTTAGACCTCACGGTTTGGAGTTCTTGCCACTGAGGTTTAGACCTCCCATAGATAGTTCCCTGCTCTGCTGTTCTAGCGGATCTCCCCCCGTCTTAGCGCCCCCCGTCTTACCCCCCCTAAAAAAAAAATTCTCCTTTCTTCCTTTTTGTCTTTTGTCTCCCTTTTCCTTTCTTCCCCTCTCAGGAGATGGGGTTCTAATGTAGCATTCATCCAGGAAACCCATTTTAGAGCTGATGCGGCTCCACCGCTTAGAGATTCCCGCTTCCCAGTCTCTTACCACTCTTGCAATGTGTCATCCAAATCGAGAGGGGTCTCCATTGTACTATCTAGACAGGTTCCCTGGACATTCATAGATTCTCAGACCGATGCCGACGGCCGCTATCTGCTCCTGAAAGGCCGGATCGGCTCACTGTGGTCACCTTTGCGGCAATGTATGCCCCAAACTCCAACAAGGTGATTTTCCTTGAAAACATTCAAGATAGGTTGCTGAACTATGCTGAAGGGGTTTTGATTCTCGGAGGAGATTGATTCTCGGAGGCTCTCTTACGTGCCACATGTTACACCTCAACAAACTAAAGTCTCACTCCCGAAGGCTATAGCTAATGCCTTCCAAGACTACTACTCCAAATTATACAATCCGAGTCCAACACCTGACTCTATACCTCAGGGCCCTTTACAGGATAAGAAGTAAATAAGTACTATCCTTGTCGCACTCCTTACCGATATGTCCCTTGTGGTGGGGGGTGCTCGCAGTGACTGCAGATGGCGCCGCGATTGTCAGCAAAATTGTAGAAATGTCACCAGCCACCAGTCCTTTTAAGATAGCAAAAGCTTCATTTATTGAAGTTTTTTGTCATATGACCAAACAAGCGCTTTCGGGACCGCACAGGGTCCCTTCATCAGGCTTTAGCATTGGCAATTGTACAGTGATCACATCTAGGTATAAATAGACAGACAGTTGCATAAAACACCAATAAACACACCCTCTGACATCACAATGACGTCATAATCCCGCCAAAAAAACATAGAAAAAATTGTCATATGTTAGCTGTCATATACAGTATAATCAGTATAGAAAAGTACTATGTGCCATCAATTAAATGCTGCATATGAACACATATCAGCCATGGATCAAAAAGTAATGGCTTACTTAGTGGGAGGAGAAAAAACGAAGCCTGTAACATCATGAAACTGCTGTATATTCCAGCAGCCATTCAGTTCCGATCATTACTATGGTAACAGGACGCTGTCAGGTCCTGTGTGCAGAGGAAGATCCCGCCCACTGGTGCTGGCAGAGAGCCAGCTGTGTGTAATGTAAAAGGAGAGAGAGAGAAGAGAAAACGTCCTGGATCTGCAGTGTTTGTGGTTTCCAATGAAACGTAGCGTATTGACACCCAGGGGCGCCACCTGCTGGTGCTAGCCAGTATTGCAGGTGGATAACAGGAATTCTTTCTATTTCACAAAAAGGGCAGTGATGAGAATGGCTATTGTGTGTGGACCTGCTGAGGTGTTGAAAGAAGGACTATTGAACAGAGATGCACATAAATTATGGAATAAGTGGACATGTCGAAATTAAACATAATGAAATCTATACAGTTGGGACGGTATATACTGTATATGTAAAAATTGCCATTAGTTATCAGTCTGGAGGTACGATTCCATAATGAGCATCAGATATGAAAACAGTCAAAAGTAATCAGGTAAAAAAGTGTGGATCTTGTTATAAATGACTGCTGAAAAGAATAGGGGCACCCTTCAGTGAGTTTGAATGTGACGTCCCCGATTAATTGAATAATGGTCCAATCAAACACCAATATGTGTAAGAAAGAATCAATGCTCATATAGGAGGGAGTACCAGAGAGTAGTACGGAATTCAGATCTGAAATATTTGAAAACATTTTTACAGTATTTGTATATAGGAATATACATATACATAAATGTACACATATGCACATATATGCCTGCATACATCATGCACATAATTAAAAAAAAGAAAGAGAATCAACTATCACCAAAAGTGTAAATTCTAACAGATAATGAATACAAAGTCCCAGAACTGCCATAGTGTTAATACTGACCCACTAGAAACTAGTTAAACAGATATATATATATATAAATACAACAAAAATAGTCAAAAGTTACCCAATCGTATGAGAACCGGTATATGAATATCTAAGAGATATTGATATAGATATATTAGGGGTGCGGAAATTAACAATTAATCCGTCGATTAATCGTTAATTTCTTTGATCGATCAAAGTACTCGCCTCTCCGCCGGCTTCCGTCGGAGATCCGGTGACGTCACCGGACTCCTCCCCCCCCCTCCCCGAGTGGCTCTGTCGGCTAACGAAGGGAAGGGGGGAGGAGTCGGGTGATGTAGTTGTCCGTGATGGGTAACGAAGGGAAGGAGGGAGGAGTCCGTTGACGTCGATGTCCGTGACGTCACCGGACTCCTCCCCCTTCGTTACCTGCAGTGGCGTAACTACCAGGGTCGCATATGCGACTGGGCCCTGGCGTTCCGCCACTTGCGGGGGGGCCCAGGTAGGAAGAAGGGGCCCCTGCAGTGGCATAACATACGGGGATCCGACGGTGCCGCTGCCTCGGCCGCCAGACAATGACAAGCGTGCGGGCCGGGCAGAGAAAACAACAAGCCTGAAATGCAGGCAAATACTGGGGCAGCACAGGGGCCCCAGCAGCAGCCACCTGATACAGAGACCCGCCTCGATGTTCCCGGCCGCTGTCCCCCCACGCTGGTATGTTTTTTTACAGC
>NW_017307048.1:554800-573021 GCF_000935625.1 Nanorana parkeri | reverse complement strand
AGTGGAGTTTTTGGAGGAGCAGCGGGTGGTCAACAGTGTGGGTACATGAATATCTAAGAGATGTTGATATATATATGGGTTTATCTTTCGTCCAAGAAACATGACAGTCCAAGGTTAGTGTTAAGTCCCCTAGGATGAATAGTGTCTAGAGCAGTGGTGGCAAACCTTGGCACTCCAGCTGTGCCAAAACTACAAATCCCAACATGCATCTGCCTCTGGGAGTTATGTCTGCGGCTGTCAGAGCCTTGCTATGCCTCATGGGACTTGTAGTTCCAAAACAGCTGGAGTGCCAAGGTTCGCCATCACTGGTCTAGAGTATAAATCGAGTGGGCCTCAAGACGGAGGAGTTGTTTATTTCTGTCACCACCCCTAGGATGTTTGCTGACATGCTCCATGACCATGCCTCTCAGGTCATGCGTTTGGTGTTGTTTATGTGCGAAATGTACTGCTACAGGCTTATTTGCATCCAGTTCCTCCCCTTTCTGGACTTTTAATAGTGCAATGCGGATGTCGCTTCTATGTTTCTGGAATCTTCGTTTAAAAGGGCCTGTTGTCATGCCTACATAGACCAAGGAACATGGACATTTAAGGATATAAACACAAAACTCCGTGTTACAAGTAAAGAAGCCACGAATGGGATACTTATTGCCATTATGAGGGTGAGAAAAGGCATCGCCACAGATTGTAGCATTGCAATGATAGCACCGGAAGCATCCAGTTTTATTGGAAAACACAAATTGTTTTTTGCTGTATTTAGGCCTGCACCAGTAGGTCCCTAAGCGTATTACTGCGCTTATAGACGTTAAGGGGGTTATATACGTTACAGGATAAGATCTCCTCTTACTTGACTTCGAGCCCTATGCCCTCCCTGGATGCGAATGTTAGAGATGCACTGGAGGCACCCATAACGTGGAAAGAGTTTACCGCAGCACTTAAATCTACTAAGACCGGAAAATCACCTGGCCCTGATGGCTTCACAACTCAGTATTATAAGCTTTTGACTGCAGAACTAAAGGGTTCAATGCACGCATTCAATGCCTTGTCCTCCTCTTCTAAGCTCGCTAGAGACTCTTTGTCCGTCCATATTTCAGTTATTCCAAAGAAAGGTAAAGACCCTTCATCAGTTATCGTCCCATATCACTCTTCTGCGTGGCCTCGTCTCCTGGACTCTTTTCAGTGGGCTATTGATACCCTCTCCCCGCATGTCCCACATCCACCGACCCTCATCCCCACCGTCCACGACCCGCGGCATACTGCACTATTTCGGCCACAGACCGGCGATCAGTCAACCCGCCTGCCACTTCAACATGGCGCCCGGCCGTCTCACCGCGGTGAGTAACACCCCTCATAAGCGGACAGGCAGCATCGACCCCTGACCTCATACCCATGCGGGCAGATCAAGAGTCATCTCTGATCCCGACCCCCATGATGCCGCTAGATGAGCAGACGGGGATGTCACGTGACGGTCCATTCTCCCCAGCGTACCACTAAATCTGACCTGGAGGGCATTGCGGCAAAGATTGTGCAGGCTCTGGGGACCGAGGTGCACAAAATTAAGCAGCAAGTGGTTTCCCTGGATGTCAGAGTTACTACTGTAGAGGCCACCACTTCTGATCTCTTGACCAGGATGTCAGCAGTAGAATCTGCTTACCTAGCTTCCCAGCATCGCCTGACAACCATATTCCTGCAACAGGATGACGCTGAGAATAGAAGTCGCCGCAACAATGTCAGGCTGAAGGGCATACCTCTGACTCCACTGTCACGGCCATACTCAATATGTTTATCGGCAAACCGCCGGTCGAGCACCTGGAACTGGACCGTGTACACAGGGTTCATTCGTTTCGGCCTCCGGCATCGGATGTACCCAGAGATGTACTTTGCAGAGTCCATTTCTTTACAGTCAAGGAGGAGATCATGCGGAAGGCGTGGAATAAAGGTCCCCTTGATTTTGACGGTGCCACCATACAGGTCATGCCAGACCTTTCCCGTCACACTCTGAGGATGCGGAGAATGCTGGAAATGCTCCATACCGCGGGAGCCTCGTATCGCTGGGGGCACCCTTTCCACATAATCATATAACATCAGGATTGCTCCTAAGGATCACCTTAAATATTTGGGGACCAGAATCACAGCAGACATTCAAGACTTATACTCGGCCAACTTTGTCCCGTTGCTAACAGAACTCCTTGCAGATCTCAAACAATGGTCTACACTCACCATCTCGCGGTTCCGTAGATGTGCCGCCGTTGAGATGAACATTTTACCCCGGGTTTTGTACATGTTCCAAGCCCTACCGATCTTTCTCCCACTCAGCTTTTTTTAACGCCTCCAAAGAGCAGTGATGTCCTTTGTTTGGGCTGGATCCGAGACTGAGTAGGAAAACCCTAAGTCTTCCATGGGACAGAGGGGGTGGAGTTACTTGACTTTCACTCTTACTATAAAGCGGTCCATCTTAACAGGATCCTGGACTGGCACGTTCATCGCGACAACAAGATCTGGGTTTCTATCGAAAGGGCCACACACCAGCTTCCCATAGATCGGCTCCCATGGCTTTCCTACCGTCTTCGGTTCTGGAACACCCGTTGATCGCCGCCACCATTCGCTCTGCACGCACAGTGCTGCACAATACAATGCTGGCCCCTACCCCCTCGCCATTGTCACCGGTCATGGGGGATTCCGACTTTGCCCCAGGTGCGGAAAATGCTCGGCTCGCACCCCTTGTGACAGCAGACAAATTCAGATTAAGGGACTTCCGGATAGATTCCAAATGGATTACTAACCAGGCCTTACAATGCCTAACTGACCCCCCCACTTGACCTCTGGAGTGCCATGCAGTTTCGGCACTTTCTTAGGGCAATCCCAAACCCCTGGGAGTTGGATAGACCCCTAACGGTCTACGAAGGGATGTGCACAGGTTCCCTACCCTCGCGACGTGCCATCTCCACCATTTATCACTTGATAAACACACACCCTACTGATATTGTCCCGTCCTTTGTGAAACGATGGGAGGCAGAATTGGGGGTAGTCTTTACGGAACAACAGACCCACTCCATCCTCACCATGTCTTTCAAATCTTCCGTGGCCAGCAAGGCGCAGGAACTTGGTTACAAAATATTGTCCCGCTGGTACAGTTCCCTGGCTATTACATAAAATGAGACCCATCATATCCGAAAAGTGATGGCGCTGTGGCTCGGCTACAGGTACAATGCTACATACCTTTTGGTCCTGCCGACAGTTGAGGCCCTTCTGGGACCAGGTGCTGTCTGTTATCCAAGACCTGACCATGGCAGACGTTACAGACAATCCGGCGGCATGCCTCTTACACATGTCGGCGACCCCACTTACAGGCACTCGCTCACACTCCACTTGCACTATGGCTGTCTAAGGTACGAGAGGTATATGCCATGGAAGACCTAACGGCCACCCTCAGAAACACGAGAGGCAGTTCTTGTCCACCTGGGGAGCATGGATCTATTTTCAACACACCGATCTCCTGTCCAGGGGCACGCAATCGGTCACTCCGCCAGCCCTCCGCATCCCCCAATAATCGCTTTACATGAGGGGAACTAGTAAAGGATATTCCACCTTCCCCCGAAAACAGACAAAAAGGTTTTCTTTCCTCTAGGGAGTACGGGCAGTGGTCCAGGTACCTTTCTCTTCCCTATCTCCTTTCCTGAGCCTATAAATCTTACTTCTCGAAGGTAGTACTGCATTTCTATGTCTCCGCTCCTTTCTGTTTTTTCTTTTTTCCTCTTGCATATCTCTTACAATGATGTATGAAAAGATATAAACAATTAGTTCTGCTTCTCAGCTGTTCTTACAAAACCACTTTTACTTTACCTATACGATACAGCTGTATGACATACCGTACCGCACAATTTTATTGTTATTACCAAGGTTATCTGTCATGTATGTTATCAGCACCAGATTTTGGTTTACAGGCACTGTGTGGATATCCTTGCTTTTGGAACGTTCCAAGAGTACCATAAGTATAATTGTGTGACATGCTTCTATATACTCATGCCTGTATTATGTGTATTCTATACTTGCTCAGATAATAAACAAATTTGAAAAAAAAATATTAGTCTTGGGTTGTACAGCAATCTTCAAAAAAGTATAGGCACTTACCCAAAAGGTGTTAAAAGGATTACTGGATTAAAGATGTACAAAAATAGGTTAAAGGCGCAGTGGAAGCCAGTGAATGTAGCTATATACATGCATACCCAAGCAATCAACCCTAAACTACTGTACTGCGATCATCTCAAACTGTGTGATCTCACTTCTTTTCTCTCTATTTCTTGCCAACATTGTTTCCTGTTTAGCCAGCCCTTTAGAAGTAGCTAGACAAGTAAGTTAGCATTGAAATAAGGGATGCCCAGCTACTAAAGTAGGCTATACACAGGTAGATTTTCGAATACACGTTTGTATAAAAAATCTCGTCGGAACCTTTGATAATGCCATCAGAGACTTGGGGATTGTCATCAGAAATTACTGGCTACCTTGTAGAATGTGCTCTGATTTGGGGGTGCCCTTAAATTACTGATGAACAACTGAATCTTAAATAAGTGTCGGGTTTATTTACAAATAGGGATATACATACATATTACAATTAAGGGAATTTGAAATGGGAATTGGGGATAGGAATTGAGGTTAAGGATCCTACAGCTAGCTACACCATTCTCTCCCTCTCATTCACACAAGCCATCGGTTTTTCTCTGTTCTTCGGACACGCCTCTCCAGCAGGTCTCAGCGAATCACATTCTTGATTGCAGAGTTCAGAAAAACTTGTCTTGTCCAAAGGTCTTGCTTGTCAGCTAGGTTAGTGTCACACAGGAAGAAGGTTCCATCATATGCCCCTGCCCCCATCCCAGCATACATGCCTTGTTGACACAGGTGAGGGCAGTAAATACCAGCAGGGGGTCGGGCTTGCCCCAGGACATGACAGTCCAGCAGATCTCCTTTGATCAGTGTCCAGCCCCAAGAACCCTTTGATGGTCTTCATTTGCATATCAAACAGCACGGGCAGCTCACAATATTAAGGAACCTTTCCATCAAAGATGTATCATAGATGTCAATTATTCTAGCTTCCAACATACCTTCCCCTCTGTCAGCCACACAAAGCGCCTCCGGTCATGTCCCGCAGACGCAGGAACGGCTCCAGGCCACAAAAAGTGACAGATTTTTCCGCCCGTCCAGGACCCGGGTCCCGCAAGATGGCAGCAGTTCTCCTCCCTACATGTCTCCCTCTCAGGGATCTGAGGAGTCGGAAGGGTTGTCTCGCTCTCCACATGGCGGCGGTGGATCCCCATGTACGCTCCTCTTCATTGGAACATTGGGGTTCCGCCACTCCATCCTCAAGGAGCCCTGCAAAATTGAGGCCCCGGCTTTTGGGCCTAATAGATGAGGCGAGCCCTTCCCAACACGCTCTGGATGACACCAGTGAGCTTTTTGCCCTGATTGAAAATTATCCCACAGCCAACCAACCCCTCTCAGATACCTCTCTCATAGATGTGCTGGTGTCCCTGTGGAGCTCGATGAACACAGATATGCCATCTCTGGTGCAGCAATTCAAATCTCATCTGCGGGAAGTGGGAGATAGGGTCTCTCATATAGAGAATAAAATGGGAGACTTCGCTAACACATTTTAATGAGCTTGTGGATGCCCACAATGAAAGGGAAGATGACATAACATGTCTTTAACCACCTCAGGGCCGGCCGTTGTAAAAAAACAACTGGCCGAGAGGTCTCTAGATCTGAGCGGGTGTCTTCAGACGTCCGCTCAGACATGCCCCCTCGCGTGCCGGAAATGGCTGGTATTTAAAAACAGGCAGTGATGCCTGTTACCATATAAGCGATCCGCCGTGACTGCGGAGGGGGGTCCGTGTGTCCCCCCCTCCGCAGTCCCCCCCCCCCGCGCGGTTGTTCCGCTGTGCCCGGTGTGAGCCCGGGATCAGCATGTCGCCTGTCACAGGGGATCAGAGGGAGCCCGGTACACGAGCTCCCTCCGGTACCCTCTCCTCTGCAAGAATGCGGAAGTGTTGTATAATACATCACTTCCGCATTCTTGTGTTACTCTCCAGCTTCAGAAGCTGGAAATAAGCTGATCGAGCAGATCTGTGCTTCATCAGCTTCTTTTGGGGGGTCCTAGGTTAGGGGTCTTGGAGACCCCTGATGTCTCCATAAAGAGGACCTGTCACATATTTTGCTATCACATAGGGGAGTTTAATTAGCCCCCGTATGTGATCGCAATAAAGTTTAGTGGGGAAAAAAAATGTTAAGTCTCCCCAAATTTAAAGTTACACATAAAAAAGAATAAAAAAACAAAAACATTTTTAAAGTCCGCACACATACATACATGCATGCAAACATGCGTCGGGGGCGCATACGTGCAAAAAAGACGATTGCACCCATTACGCCGCACATGTTACATATCGCCATCAATCACTGATAACACTAAACTGATGAGCGGTAAAAGCTTTTAAAGCGTCGCCTATGGCCATTTTTGGGTATGGTAGTTTTTAAAGCTTGACGATTTTGTCTTTTTACCCGATGTGACCCCGTCTTTTATATTTTACCAAAAAACTGGGTAATAATAAATGTTTCCTAACATAATGTAACAAAAAACCTTTTTTTTTTCCAAAATTTCTGTAATTTTTCCTAATTATAGTAAAAAATAAAAACCCCAGTGGTGTTTAAATACCACCAAAAGAAAGCTCTATCTGTCCCCAAAAAATGGTATAAAATTCATTTCAGTACAGCGTTGAATGACGGAATAAACATCAGTCAAAGTACCGCAGCGCTGAATACTGAAAAATGGCCTGGCCAGGAAGGGGGTCTAAACACCTGGTCTTGAAGTGGTTAATCAAAGGTGGCGGATCTCTCCACCTTCGTGCAAACCTTCATGTCGGGCATTCTGCCAGATGTCTCTCAATCAGAACTGATTATTGACCGTATCCACTGGCTACCTAGGCTCTTGCATCTGCCTGACACTGTACCGAGAGATACCCTACTCCGCATCCATTTCTTCCATGTGAGGTAAAGATTGCTAAAGGCACTACGTAACGCAACCGCCATGCCTGACACTTTTATGCCAAACTGCAAGTGTTCGCTGATCTTTCCCAATTTACTCTTCAACTTCGCAGAAAACCAGTGCCTGTCACGAACGCCCTCAGAGACAACAAAATTATTTATCACTGGGGCTTCCCCACAAAATGTTGACATCCAAGGATTATATTCTCTACACCATCACTACCCTGGAACTGGGCCTTGCTCTCTTACAACAATGGCAGATATCCCCTGCCTCTGAGGATTGCCCATCATCCTCCACCAAGATTGCTTCTGACTGGCATGTGGTGTCCCGCAAACGTGGTCCGAGACCACACGATTGCAGCTATTCGAGCCGTTCTGATCCTCCTTCTGCCCATGCGTTCTAGTGGGCCACCTTGGTGGTAACACCCCTGCCTAGTGTACAGTTGTGATGACTGCTTCCTCATCCCATCGGGGAAATGTTGTTTACCTGACTTGTTTCTTGTAGTTCCTTTTCAGTTTTTGCTTTTCCTTTCTTTCCACGATTTGAAGAGGTACTTTTTACTACTCCACGCTGAGCCGAACTACCGTATGAGCCTTGTACGGAAACCCGATGCCAACACTCCGGCTAGCTATCTTCTACCATCTACTGCCTTGATGTGGCTCAGTGAGTACAGTGCACACACCCACACATACATTTTCTCATCTTAGACATGGCTGTCCAGTTGCTCTCTCTTAATGCCAATGGTCTAAACCACCCTGCTAAGAGAGGTTCTCTGTGGCTAGACGCCATCAAACACCAGGCAGATGTGTGCGTGCAGGAGTCCCACTTTCATGCCCTAGTACTAATGCCCTAGTACTAATGCCCCGAAGTGTTCCCACAGGTGCTTTCCGATGATCATTACCCCCAATGCTCCTTCCAAGTCTAAAGGTGTTCTAGTGGCTATCAGGCACACGGTGTCATTTCAACAGTTTGATGTATGTATTGACTCACTGGGTCGCTATATCATCCTAGTATGCTCTATCAACTCCACACTCAACACCATCGTGAACCTCTATGCACCAAACACCAAACACGTTTTGTCAACAGACTGCTTAAAAAGGCAAAGAAAGTCCAAAAAGGGGCAATGATCATTTGTGGTGACTTTAATCTAGTTCTGGATAGGTCAATGGTTCGACCTCCTTACCACAGCGGAAGCTGCTCTCTCTCCAACCCACCCTCACTAGCCTGTACGATGTATGGCACTGTCAACATGCCAGTGAACGGAACTATACTTTTTTTTTCCCCCTCCACACAACTCCTACTCCAGGATAGATCGTGGAATTGACTCCCCACCCCACCGGACCTGAAATAGATGAGTTCCTGCAGGCAATTCACCTACCCTCATTGATACCTTCTCAATTAGACCGGCTTCACTCCCCATTTACTGGAGTGGAGTTAGACAAAATAATAAAATCCATGCTTAACAATAAATCCGCTGGTCTTGATGGCTACTCCAATGACTATTACAAATTTTTTGCCTCTACTCTTAGCCCTTACCGTCTCAAGGTTTATGAAACAGTGGCGACCTCTGCCTCATTCCCTGCTGAGATGCTTCGTGCTTTGATTGTTACAATTCCTAAGCCAGGGAAGACTCCAGATCAACCCCAAAATTTTCGCCCAATATCGCTCCGCAATTCGGACATTAAAATATATGCCAAATTGATAGCCCATCGCCTTAATGAAATTATGCCCACTCTGCTCCACCAAGACCAGAAGGGATTTACGTCCAGTCGAGAGGCCCGGATACCACTAGACGGGTTAAGGCCTATTGGCCTCTGCCGAGAGCTCTAGTACGCCTTCTTTGCTCCTGGCTTTGGACGTGGAGAAGGCGTTCAATATAATTAATTGGTGCCATCTCTGAGGTGTTCTCATGAAATTTGGAATTTTAAATTTTGTGTGGACAACTGGTAGCATCCAATACTTGGGCATTAGAATCCCTGACGTGGTGTCCCAGCTTTTCCAGTGTAACTTTGTACCCTTCCTTGACCGGTTTCCATCAGAGTTGCAAGCTTTGGGGAAAGGTTTTCTGTCTTGGACAGCCAGGATAGCGGCCTTTAAAATGCTCCTCCTCCCCAAGCTTTGGTACCTATTTAGAACCGTTGTCATTCCTATCCCTGATTGGTACTTTAGATCATTACAGACCGCCTTCTCACAATTTTTAAAATTCTTTATTTCTGCAAACATAGAGCACTTACACAGAACCGTACATACATCTGGGCCGTGCGGCCAGGCATTGTCATACATTTGTATACAGCTTCAGAGAATCTTGTTCAATACCGTCCAGCCCGGTCCGCCCCCTTAAGTCGCTCACTTACAGACCACAACTATCGGATCTGCATCTGTACTCCCATGACTTTTCCCTTTTTCTTACATAACACTTATGGATAAACAGTAATAACACACCAACTCCCCAAGGGATAATCTCCCTCGATTGGCGCGGACGGTTCCACGGCAATCTCAGGAGAGTGGGGAAACAAACACTGCACAACAAAGAACAAAAGAATACACGTACACAAAAACAAGACATCCGGGGGGGAAGACAACGTCCAAGTCCCGATCCACACCGGAGCCACCATCTTGCTGGCATCTTCTCCAAATAGCTCACCCCTGGCTGCCCTGAGGGAACGCTGAGGAATCTCTGAACAAGTACCGGCGGTCCCAAGAGGCCCAGGTAGCAACAAATTTGTTTTGGGTCTTACGGATTGCGGATGTCAGGTCCTCCATCAGCCGAATCTCCTCCACTCTTTTCACCCACATCTCCACCGAGGGCGAACGGGTCTGCTGCCACAATGCCGGGATACAAGCCCGAGCCGCATTCAATAGGTGGATCAGTAGGGATCATTTATAAATTTTCCGCAATAGCGGTGTCATGTGGAGGAGATATGCCGCAGGAGTAAACGGGAGGGACACACCCGTGATCTGCTGGACAAGGGTGGCAATCTGCGACCAGAATGCAGCAACCCCCGGGCGCTCCCAAAAAATGTGCAGTAGGGAGCCCACCTCCCCCTCACATAGCCAACATGTCTCAGGTACCGCCGGGTACATAGCGTGTAGAGCCTTCGGGACCCTATACCATCGGGTCAGCAGCTTGTACCCAGCCTCCTGATATTTAGTTGACACAGAGGACTTGAGTGCAAAGTGCATCATACGGTCCACCTGTTCGAGGCTGAACTCCACTCCCAGCTCCGCCTCCCACTGCCCAACAAAGTACGGAGGGGGAAGATCAGGTGGACTACGGAGACATTCCACCAGGTGTGACAACATGTGTCTCTCATGTGCCTTTTCACATATGTTCTCAAATTCTGTACATGGTCTTAGAGGGGGGACCCCAGCTCGGGACGTGTCCAAAAAGTGTCGTATCTGTAGGGCGCTCCAGAAACCCATGGGCTGGTCGGTCAGGTCCCTGATTTGAGCAATGGTTAACCACTGGGCTGCCCCCTGGAACTTGTACAGTCTAGTAAGCCCAGACGAGGTCAGGGACCTCGCCAGTGGGGTGTGTAGACCCGGGGGGAAGTGCGGGTTCCCAGTCAGTGGTATGAGAGGCGAGGGCTGTGGGGAGAGTCCCGTGTTGGCCAGTGCCCCGCTTGTTGCCTTCATCGTGGCCCGAACCAATAGGTTCGACCAATACACGAGCGGCATCCTAGGAAAGATCCAAGGTGCACTTTGCAAAGGTGGGGTGCACTCCAATTGTTCCAGGTCCACCCACAGCTTATGTTTGGAGTTACAACACCAGTCTACTACCACCGACAGGTGTGTCGCTTTATAGTACAGCACCGGATCTGGGAAGCTCTGGCCACCCGCTCTCTTGGATCTAGACAATATCTGATGCCTCAACCGTGCCTTCTTGTGCATCCACATGAAGGATAGAAATTGAGATCTGAGCTGGCGTAGGAATGTCACTGGGATTGATATTGGAAGCGTTTGGAGGAGATATAGTAACCTCGGCATGACCACCATTTTTAAGATATTATTGCGGTCCAACCACGTAAAGGAGGGGCGGTCCCAAGAGGCCAAATCTAACGTGATTCGTTTCTGAAGTGGGATAAAATTCAAGGAGAACGTTTTACGGACATCCGCAGGTATAGCCACTCCAAGGTAAGTGATTGACGAGTCCGCCCACCGGTAACCTAAAAGAGTCCCTCAACTTCGCCAGTCGACCCTCTGGGATGGAGACATTTAACGCCTCCGACTTACTCCAATTCAGTTTAAAGTCTGTCAGTTGGCCATACGCGCGGAGCGCTTGCATGACATTGGGCAGGGAAATTTCTGGGTGAGTGACATACAGCAGCAGGTCATCGGCGTAAGCCGCAACCTTATGCTGTCTCCTGCCACAGTCCAGTCCACTGATGTCAGGGGTCCCGTGTATAGTCCTGAGTAGCGGTTCAAGGGTAAGTATGAAGATAATGGGCGAGAGTGGGCAACCCTGGCGAGTCCCATTAGAAATGGTAATAGGCTCCGACAGGGTCTCGTTAACTCTTCTTACCGCCGTAGGGTTCGAGTACAGCGATCGTATCCACTGCTGCATACCCAACCCCAGCCCAATGTAGTCTAGCATCTCCCTCAAGAATGACCAGCTCACCCTGTCAAAAGCTTTCTCCGCATCCAGCGATAGCAGGAGAAGCGGCTGTGAGCGTGTACGCGCTAGATGTATCACATTCAGGGTTCTGATGGTGTTGTCCCTGGCCTTTCGGCCCGGTACAAAACCAACCTGATCCATACCGATAAGGTCATCCAAGAAAGGGAGAATGCGGGAAGCTAGTATTCGGGTAAACATCTTCAGGTCAGTATTCAGCAGTGAAATGGGCCTGTAGCTAGCACATTGAGCGGGGTCTTTCCCTGCCTTAGGAATCACCGTGATTTGCGCCCTCGGCATCTCGGGGGAGTGTGGTACCCTTGAGGAGTGAGTTAAAGGCCTCTGAGAAGTGGGTTCCTAAGATCTCCTGAAATGATTTGTAATATAATAGGGTTAGCCCGTCTGGTCCCGGTGCCTTCCCAGGTTTCATAGTTTTCAGGGCCGCTTCAAATTCCCCTACCGAGATAGGGACCTCCATACCCAGCGCAACCGACTCGGGCAGGCGAGGCATGCCCGAGCTAGTCAGGTATGCTCGGATCGCCCGCTTCCGTTCCGGGGACCCCGATGGTCCAGCGTCCCGATGTAAATTATAGAGGGCAGAGTAGAACGCGTGGAATTGTCGTGCTATGTCTTTGGATCTAGAGACTAACGTACCCTCCGATGAATGGATGGTATGTACGTACGGGATCTGACATCTCTCAGGGCACGTGCCAAGAGCTTCCCAGGCTTATTCCCAAATTCATAGTACGTGCGTCGTGCTCTTCCTAACTGGGCCCGTACCCCCTCCAGCAGGAGGTCTCTAAGTTCTGTACGAGTCTGTGTCAGAGCGGTCAGAGTGCCCTCGTCTAAGGCAGCCCTGTGACGTAACTCCAAATCTCTCAACTGGTCATATATGGCATCGATTCTTTGCAGCCGCTTCCTCTTCCTCCGGGCACCTATTTTTATCAGCACCCCACGCATAACACACTTGTGGGCTTCCCATAGATTAAGCGGATCCTGCTCAGAGGAGGCATTGTCCCTGAAGTAGAGTGCCAGCTCTGATCGGCCAGGATATCGTCATCTTGCAATAGGGATTCGTTCAGCCTCCACGTAAACGGCGTGTGAATACTCTCCCCCACAAGTATGCTCATGTGTACTGGAGAATGGTCAGATAGTGCCGAGGTACCTATGGATGTGCTGGAGAGAAGGGGCAGCGCTGCGTGTTGGAGCAAAAAGAAGTCTATGCGGGAATAGGATTGGTGTGGGGCTGACATAATCTCTGCCCATGGGATCATTAATGCGCCACGGATCAACTAGTTGGAGTTCAAACAATGACCGTTTGGCTCTCTTCCGCTGGGCGTGTGAGATCTGTGAAATTCCCCTCGTCCAGCGTGGGGTCTACCACCATATTAAAATCTCCCCCTAATATCCATAGACCCTCCGCAAACAACTCCACCTGCTCCCAGAAGGAGTCCAGGAAAGTCACCTGTTCAGTGTTCGGGGCATATACTGTGGCAAAGGTCACCCTATGGCCATGAAGGTCTCCCTTAACTAGCAACATGCGCCCCTCCGGGTCTGCATATGTGTCTATATGTTTCTATGGCACGGACTTGGCTAGAATAATGCTCACCCCTTTTGATTTAGTGTCCCGGGATGGGGCATGATAAGACGTGGAATATCGGTGGCTCATCTCTATACAAAGTAAAACTCGGCACAGATCAAAGCAGCTGACCCTCCCAACTCCTGACAATCCGACTCAGAGGAGTACCACCCAGTTCCCCTTGTAGCACACAGGTGATCTCGTTGCAGTAGGCCTATACCGGCTCACGCCAATCGCCATCCCCCTCCCAGCACAGCAGATTGGGCCAGCAACTCCACTAGGAAAAGTTGGGCCAAGTACACAAAGTCTCACAAGGAGGGTCACGTATAGTTGAACTCCCACGACAGTCCACCTAGTATCTCAGAGCCGATCAGATCTCCGGATCCCCTGGGCGATCCCTTCTCGTGGGCCGGGATGTGGATCTTTGACGAGCCCCTCTAGGCCTCCTGGGTCCCGATGCCCTGTGGGATGCTGTGGTCGCGGCCTCAGCCGAAGGAATGTCCAGCCAGTCTGGTAGAGTAAATGGTGCACAGTCAAGAAAGCCCATCAGGTCAGGTAGTTGGCGCGGGTGGGTCAATCTAAAGGATCTATCACCTCTGCCGATCATCAGAGAGAATGGGCAACCCCAACGATAAGGGACCCCACCCGCTTGGAGATGGTCCGTAAGGGGTTTGAGAAGGCGCCTACGGTACAAGGTTTGTGGGCACAAATCAGGCAGGATCTGGACGTCCGCTCCATCAAAGTCCACAGTACCCTGTCGCCACGCATTGCGGAGGATTTCCTCCTTAACGTTGAAAAAGTGTAGACGGCACAACACATCTCTAGGCCTGTTGACATCGGGTCCTCTGGGGCCCAGGGTCCTGTGTACCCAATCCAATTCCAGCGGGTCTGTCGGGGGCTTCCCTAGTAGGCCATTGAATATTGCTGTTACAGCCGCCCTCAGGTCCTGGCCCCCTGTAGCTTCTGGGATCCCCCTCAGCCGCAAATTGTTGCGGTGGTTACGATTTTCAGTGTCCTCCAGCCTCAACTGTAGTTGGGTCGATAGGGCCTTCTGCATCAGCATGGCCTCCTCCAGCTGGGAGACTCGCGCCAATATCGCGGAGTCTGCAGTCTCTAAGGCCTCTATGCGCTGTGCGTGCTGGGCGACCCTCACCCTTACCTCTGCCATATCCGCGTGGAGGGTGGCTGCAATCTGGGCAATCATAGCCTGCATGTCGTCCCTGGTCGGGAGCGCCGCCAGCATGGCGCACAGGTCAGGCCTGCCGGATATGTCCGATCCACCCGTCGCTTGCAGGAGCCCCTGAGCTGCCGACACCTCCAGCCCCAGCTTCGGATCCGGTAAGGAGCTGGATGGGGATGGTGGTTGCTCCATCTGGGACCGCGGAGGGGAGTGTGTCTGGGTCGCAGCCGGTGACTGTCCCGGCACTTCCACTCGCCACGCTGTGGGCCCGGAGCCCGATGACCGCGCGGCCTGGCCCCTGGCTCTGATTCCCCCAGCCGGCTGGGACAGAAAGGGGTCCAATCGTGCCTGTACCTGCGGGTGCGGGGGGTCCGCAACTTCCTGGTACCTCTTGGCATGGTGTGTAATGGCGTCTAATGGGTAGATCAACTGAGATTTACTCCATCACTCCACGGAGCTCTCCTTATGCACGTCCTCTCGGCGCCATGTTCAGGCCACGCCCCGCCTTCTCACAATTTATCTGGCAAAGTAAAAGGTGCTCTCCTTAAAAGCAACAAGGTGGGTGGTACTGGGGTACCCTGACCTCAAAGATTATTACTTGGCTGCTATGTTGTCCCAGCTTCGATTCTGGATTACTCCCTTAGAGGACAAAATTTGGCCCTCATTAGAAAGAGAATTGGCACGGGGGGTCTCCTTGTGCTCCTTCATACCTTTTCGTCCAAACCTATGACCCCGTGCTCCCCTCCAATTCAGGTGTAGAAGGTCCCCCTCTGACCAGTTGGTCACTCCACCAATTCCACTTTCAGCTTTAGCTCTTTTCATTCTGGACTTTCCCCACGAGCATTAGCATAAGCGGGGTATCAGATGGGTCCAAGACCTGCTACACGGCCTTCAGGTGAAACATTTCCTGCACCTACTCTCGTATAGCCTTGCTAACAGGGATTATTGTAGATACTTATAAAACCCACATGCTCTTCCCTCCCTACTATCTGCCTGGCCTGAAGTGCATGTGGAGATCTGGAAATACCTCTTGTCCACATCCTCCTGTAAGGGGGGGTATATCGCTTTTTTATAATTTCCTGCAACGAAAGAGATCCTTCACCAAATTGCCAGCTTTCCTCGCATGGGAAAAATAGCTTGGAACGTCCTTCCCCCTGAACAGTGGGAATCTGCCTGCAGCTCCATCCCCTTCGCTATGAAAAATGCTGATTTATGGGAGCTTTACCATAAAATATCCTTGCGCTGGTATCCTACACCATACCGAATAGTGAAATTCTCTCCGACTAACTCGGTGTTGCGCTGGAGGAACTGCGGGCAGACTGGTATCCTTCTCCACATCCTATGGAGTTGTAAATCTCTGTCGAGCTATAGGAACAGCATTTTTAAGATGATATTGTCCATGACTGGGTGTCTCACTGCCCCTGATCCAGCACTGGGACTCTTACTCATAGGCATTGATTGCTTTCCTGTTCCATTGCGCGCACTGGTTCTCCACACACTGTTGGCCGCTTAGCTTCGTATTGTTAGGCACTGGAGAAGCCCACTCAGTGTCTCCATTAGCGATACATATCAAACCTTAAAGTTACACCACGAATGGGGGCGTGGCCGGGATGTGAAGCAGCGCGGACCTGTCTACGGGAGCTCCGTCTCTGCACTAACCTTATCCTGCAGATATCCTGCTCGTTCAGACCCGGGACTTACTCACCTGGGTTCCGAGGGACGTCCGGTCCAGTGAGCCATGTCATACAGGTCCGGTAAGCGCACGGACACGCCGAAATGGAGCTGGAAGAAGTCCAAGGGCGTGGCCTCGGGTGCGTCCGGGGCCATCTTGCCTTCTTCACCGGCTGCCTGTGCATGCTCCTGCACGACTCGTGCTATGGAGGGGGAAACTGCCGATGCTGTGGAAGGCACTGTGGATCTCCATGACGCCCCATCCACCTCAGGTACTGGGAAAGCTGGGACTGCCACAATCCTGGAAGCCATAGAGGGATGTAAAATTGCACTGACTGCCAAGATAGGTCATCTGGCAGTGGAATGCACGCTGATCCGGCACGACCTGGACAGGATCAGGGGCAGACTTTCACAGGCTGAGACACCGGTGTCTGGGGTGGAGGATTCTGTACGGTATCATGCCAATTCCATCCAGGACCTACAACACACGGTCAAGATACTGGCTGCAAAGGTGGATGATTCTGACAGCAGGCTGAGAAGGAATAATGTGCGTATAGTGGGCCTGCCAGAGGGTTCACAGCCTCCTGCGTTTGCTAAAGCCTTTAAAAATCTGCTGGCCCTGGAGGAGCTGCCCCCAACCTTTGTGGTCCCAACTGGCAGGATGGCCCCCCCCCCACCCCCAAGACTATTCCTAGTGCGTCTACTGAATTATCGGGACCGAGACAGAATATTGGCGGCTGCTAGAAGTTATCCTGACCTCCGCCATGAGAATACCTCGGTTTGTCTTTTCCTTGACTTCTCGGCTGAGATTCAGAAGCGGAGGAGATCCTTTGTGGATATATGACGCCGCCGTCGGGAGTAGGGCATCCAATACAACGTTCCCCAGCAAGCTCCGGGTTCCTCATGCCGGCAAAGTCCGAATGTTTGATACACCATCAGCTGCCGTGTGGTTGGATACACTGGGATGAGCACATAACACCTGATACCACCTTGGAATCTTGCTTTCTAGCTTCCTACCGTTTTGCCTTGTGTTTCATTTGTTCCTGCCAGGCCTATCCTGCGAATGGATCTCCAGTGACCTGGCCCGCTAAAGACAGTCATGGATAGCATGGCTCTGTGGTTGTTAGTTGTTAGCCTTATCCCCTCTGTTCTTACATCCTCACTGATAAACAGCAGAGACGCATGTATATGATCTGTGTTATTATGGCGTCAGGAGCAAGGACGTCTGAGGCTTGGCGGATAAACCTAGTTTTTTCTTTTCTTCATCCCGCACAACATACAGGACCTGGCGCCGCGATGCCGGTTGCTGAACGAATATTGTCCTGTAATGTGAAGACGTGAACTAGCTCCCAAAATGTTTTTTGGACGGACACTGACTTATTGTTTTGCTTTTTTCCTTTTCCTATTTTTGCTGCTGCACACGAGCACATGCCTTGGTATATGTACCCTTTAGCTTGAGGTGCTACATTACCTGACGGTTTTGGGTTTCCGGGCTTAAAGGAGAACTATGAGGTGAGTGCTTTTCACTCACCTCATAGTTCTAGCCGACCTGTGACAATGAGACTGTCACACATACCGGCGTTCGCTCACCTCTCGATCGTGTCACAGCTCTCTGCCGTGGCAGGGGAGGGGCTGGATTCCCCGCTCCGATCCGCCAGCGCTGACTGGCGGAACGGACGGGGGAGGGGGCAGAGCTAGCTGTCAGTCTCGCAGCTGGGCGGATCCCGGCACAATTGTCGGGATCCGCTTCAGCTGCGGCATCTCAGTATACCGCGAGCAGCAGCACGCGGTATACTGCGGCGTCTAAGTATACTGAGACTAGGGTGACGGGAGGACGCTAGTTTGTGTCCTCTCGTTACCCTAAGGAGAACTATGGGGAAAAGCCTTAACCTCATAGTTCTCCTTTAACCACCTTCCGTCCATGGCCGTTTGTGAATGGCCGGACGGACGTCTGCTAGGAGCGGGAGGGCGTCTTAGCGCGCACACGAGAGGGAAAACTTTGAGCATGTAAACAGCCAGCGATGGCTGTTTACATACAAGCGATCAGGCGTCTCTAGAGACGCCCGATCGTTTGCAGGAGCTGCGGGTGTGCGGCCTCCCCACCCCCACCCCCCCGTACCTGTGTCCCGCCGTCTCCTCGTTGCCGCTG
>NW_017307048.1:551277-552674 GCF_000935625.1 Nanorana parkeri | reverse complement strand
TTTATGACTTTTAGAGAGAATGCGAGGGTCACCTAGGTCACCCCTCTCCAGACCTGATTGTTGATATAAACTGTCCAATTCTAATATATGGAGGGCCTGGTGCCATGCCCTTTTACGACAGCCATAAACGGCTTAGCAGAGATGTGTTTGAATTTCCCTCGGACTGGGCAATAAAAGATCACAGCCAGAGCATCTCTTTGTGGAATGTGGGATGTGGTGGGGGCTTGTCACATCACTAAATGAAGGACTGCAGGTGCTCTGAGCTGGGGCACAAACACATTCTATTTTTAATATTCAGACTCAGACCCCCTTATTGTCACACCTCCCCCCTGTGTGGTGGCATCAGAAGGAATCGCAAATTCATTTTGAACGCCACCTTGCCGCGACAATCCATCCGCATTGCCGTGGGCACTGCCCTTCTTGTGCTGAATGGTAAAATTATACTGCTGGAGAATTAAACTCCAGCGGAGCAGTTTACCGTTCTCGCCGGAAACTCTGGATAACCAGCTGAGTGGGTTGTGATCGGTAATGACAGTGAAGGAACTTCCGTACAGGTAATGCTGTAACTTCTGTAATGCCCACACGATGGCAAGACACTCCTTTTCAATAGTGGCATACGCTACTTCCCGTGGAAGTAACTTCCTACTCAGGTAGAGGATGGGATGTTCTTCTCCCGCCTGGTCTACCTGACTCAACACTGCGCCCAGACCATATGCGGATGCGTCGGTTTGTACAAGAAACCAGCTTGTGAAATCCGGGGCCTGTAGTACAGGAGCGCTGGCCAGTGCCCCCTTCAAGGCCTGAAATGCCCTCTCGCATTCTGGATTCCACGACACCACCTTGGGCAGTTTCTTTTTTGTTAAGTCAGTTAGGGGCTTAGCCAGGCTGCTGTAGTTACAAACAAACTTCCTATAGTAGCCAGCTGTGCCCAAAAATGACATAACCTGTTTCTTTGTCTGAGGGGTCGGCCAGGCCACGATGGCCTCCACCTTCCCAGTCTCAGGCTTCAGAGTGCCTCCACCTACCCGGTGTCCCAAGTACTGGACTTCGGTCATGCCTATCTGACATTTACCGGGTTTGACTGTCAGATTGGCTACCGTCAACTTGTCCAGGACCTGTGACAGGTGCACCAGGTGTTCTTCCCAAGTGGGACTGAACACCGCAATGTCATCCAGGTAGGCTACGGCGAAGGTCTCCAGCCCTTCCAGGAGGTCATTCATAACCCTCTGGAATGTGGCTGGGGCGTTCTTCATCCCAAACGGCATTACAGTAAACTAAAATAATCCGGATGGGGTGATGAAGGCTGATTTTTCACGAGCCTCAGGTGCAAGAGCAATTTGCCAATACCAACGGCGAAGGTCCATGATTGTGAGATAGCGGGCAGCTGCCAGCTTATC
>NW_017307048.1:549103-550966 GCF_000935625.1 Nanorana parkeri | reverse complement strand
TTCCAGTAGGTCATTCATAACCCTCTGGAATGTGGCTGGGGTGTTCTTCATCCCAAACGGCATTACAGTAAACTCAAAAAATCCGGATGGGGTGATGAAAGCTGATTTTTCACGAGCCTCAGGTGCGAGAGGAATTTGCCAGTACCCCCGGCTCAGGTCCATGATTGTGAGATAGCGGGCAGCTGTGCCTTAAGCATATTCACATGAACGGCCTTTTGCCGCCTACTGGCTGCTCCCAGACTGACCAGGTAGGTGACATCATTCAGACGTTTGGTGATCTGGTACGGCCCCTCCCAGGCAGCTTGTAATTTGTTCTGCCGCATAGGAAGAAGAACATACACTTTCTGCCCCACGGTGTACGTCCGCTCCCTAGCGTTGCGGTCATACCAATGCTTTTGTCTAGCTTGGGCCTGTGTCATGTTCTCTCGTACCAGTCCCACCAAGGTCTCCATTTTGTCTCGGAACCTTAGGACGTAATCCACCACTGAGGTCTCAGGATCAGCAATTTTGCCCTCCCAGGCCTCACGGATTAGGTCTAAGGGTCCTCTCACCCACACAACAGTTCAAATGGCGAAAAGCCTGTAGACTCCTGAGGCACCTCTCTGTAGGCAAACAACAAATGAGGCAAATACCGTTCCCAGTCCTTTCCCTGCGATTCCACAACCGTGCGCAGCATCTGTTTCAGGGTACCGTTAAAACGCTCGCAAAGACCATTGGTTTGTGGATGATAAGGACTGGCCATGATATGCGTCATTTGCACTTTCTGACAGAGAGCCTGCATCAGTTCGGACACAAACTGCCCTCCACAATCGCTAATCAGCTCAGCAGGGAACCCCACGCGGGTGAAGATCCCCAGCAAAGCATCAGCCACTTTGTCCGCACGGACGGAAGAGAGAGCCACAGCTTCTGGGTACCGGGTGGCATATTCCACTACTGTCAGGATATAACGTTTGCCTGAACTGCTAGGAATAGCTAGGGGCCCAATAAGATCCTCTGCTACCCTCTTAAAAGGTTCATCAATTACAGGCAAAGGTTGTAGTGGGGCCTTGTGCACATCTCCTGCCTTGCCAACCCGCTGGCAGGTAGCACAGGACCGACAGTAGTCAGCTATGTCCATGTACATGGTAGGCCAGAAAAAATTATGTTTCATTCGTGCCTTGGTCTTAGTGACCCCTAAGTGCCCGGCTAGGGGAACTTCATGAGCCACTTTCAATAAGTGTCCCCTAAACTGTTTAGGCACAATGAGCTGCCGCCTGCTCAGGGCTGACTCATCTCCTTCTGTGGGTATGGGCTGCCGGTAAAGCTTCCCATTGTCCCGAGAAATATGATACTGGTCTCCCTCAGTGGGGGGTTGTGCAGCCAGACTTCTGAGCTGTTCCAGTGTGGTGTCAGTCTGCAGAGCTGTCTCAAAGGCGGCACTGCAAGTCCCAGCCAGCTGTCCTGTGGCAAACAGAGACAATGATTGGGGATCGCAGGAGGCTGAACTAGGGTTGCCACCTTTTCTTCAGGCCAAACCCGAACACTATAGCGCTTTGCGGCAATTTGTTTGTAAAGTATACACTATGCATGTATTTTGTAAATAAACGACATTTGAGTTAATCATAACTTACCAGTATGCCACAGGTCCCCAGATGTGCATTCTGTAGATAAGTGTACAAAGCAGTACCCATATATCTTGCCACAGTTCTTACCAGATATACCAAAAGTAACGGGTGCTGGTAATGACTGCGGATGGCACTGCTCACAACAGAACAACAATACACATGTCTCCAGCACACCAGCACCAAGATCCCATGTTACTGCAAAATCCATTTTATTGGTGGTTGTCATTCCTAAGACAAGCGCTTTCTGGGCCGCGCCGGG
>NW_017307048.1:543577-543797 GCF_000935625.1 Nanorana parkeri | reverse complement strand
CATCTAAAGGGATTCCGGGGATGTCCTGTTTGATAAAACATACGTGACGGCCCCGCATCCCTTCAGATGTGCCTGTTCCTGCCTGGCCCTGAATGATATGTACATGTCGGGCCCTACAGGAAACAGGGTGCCCTTCCAGTGATCAGGGTACTCAGGTATGGAGGCGGGGGGGATGGCGGGGACAAGTTAATGTGACATTAAAGTAAAAAAAAGGTTTCCC
>NW_017307048.1:533860-543010 GCF_000935625.1 Nanorana parkeri | reverse complement strand
GGTGCAAGAACTGACAGTGCTGTGCTGGGGGAAAGCTGAGGAGCCTCTCACCTAGAAAAGTGGAAGGCACACGGGGACCCACTGGCCAATAGTCACAGGCAAATAGTCCCACCTTACTCCTGACCGAGAAGCCCCATATAATGTGTGTGTGTGTGTGTGTGTGGGGGGGGGGGGCTGAAGTGGCCATGGATGTCGCTTTTTTTTCAAACCTTGGTGTGTCTGCTAGATAAAGTCTCTAATTTGAGGAAGCTGAACCCCCCCCCAGGGAAAAAAATTCTCTACGGCCCTGGCCAGCCTCTGTGCCTCCGCCACCTTTGCAGCACTACGAGTGACAGCAAATACTGGTAATGTGTTATTGTCATCACATTTAACGTTAACATTTCCAGAATGAACATTGACCATTGTATTATTCACATTTCCAGCATTAACAGTTACACAAGCATCTACTACACGTTTCTGTGTGACCGTCTCCACACCATCCCTAGGTGTAGAACTTTCCAATTCCACCCCACCCTCCTCCCCTCTCTGTTCACCCCCAAAATGCCCAGATGTTAACCCTGCATCTGTACACAGTACCTTGGTGTGTCCAAAGAGTTTGGTGGAAGAATCCGGGGTGTCTTCTGCAGGTGCATAATAAGAAATCAGGGTTCCCAAGTCTGCACGCAATAAAACCGGTGTGGGAATTTCATCAGAGACCCTCACTTCTCTCATCCCGCTTCCCGCCCCCCAATCAAGGAAAACACGGGCCCGAGGCACCTGGGAACGAGTGCCCCCAACTCCGGTGAGGGTAAGAAACTTTTCCGGGATGAGGTCTTTGTCTTCGATGAGCTCTGGACGGACTAGAGTGACCTCTGCTCCAGTGTCTCGGAAGCCAGTCACAGTTCGGTTACCGATGACAACGGGCTGCAAGTTGGTCTGGTTCCCTCCCGGCGTCTCGTTGACAAACAACAAAGAAGGGGTGCTGACCGGCTGGCCAGGTGATGTCATCTTCTTCTGCTCAGGACACTGGTGCCTGAGTTGTCCAGACTTGCCGCAGTTGTAACACTTGCGCATGTCCACGGACACTGGCTTGGCACCCGACATTCCAGATGCTGGTTTGTGGAAAGGCTGACTCACCACTGTAGCAGGTGTTGCCGTTAGCGATTTCCCTCCTTTCCAGCCACTAGGGGGAGCTCGGCGATGGTCAGATACCCGAGTGTTGGTATAGGTATCTGCGAGTTCAGCTGTCTCTGTGGCAGACTCTGGCTTTCGCTCCAGCACAAACTGCCTAATTTCTGTGGGGCAGATGCGCAGGAGCTGATCCTGGATCATCAGGTCCTCCAGGGCTTCGTAAGACACTTTCTTCAGTCCCTGGGTCCACTGCCGGAATGTGGTACGTAAGCGACTTACCACATCCAGAAAAGAGTCTGTAGGCACCTTTTGCAGGGATCTGAACCGTCTGCGATACACCTCTGGTGTCAGCTGGTACTTCCTCACGATTGCTTCCTTTAAAGCTTTGTAATCGTTGTCCTGCTCATATGGCATTTCCACATAAGCATCCAAAGCTTTCCCCCTCAGTCCTTGGGTCAAGTATTTGGGCCATTGGTTCTGAGGCAAGTGATATTGCCTGCATATCTTCTCAAAGGATAGCAGGTAGGTATCAATATCACTGTCCTTGTCCATAACTGGAAATTTGGCTGTAGGGCTCACAGCCAAAGGTACTTCCCTGTGCTCTAGGGAACTGAGGTTCGGTCCCTGTCTCTGATACTGGAGCTTAGCCATCTCCAATTCATGTCTTCGGGCCGAATCCCTCTCAGCCGCCTCTCTCTCTCAGCCTGACGCTCCAGAAACTGCAGGTACATTACAGGGTCTGCGCCCATTAACCTCTGCAGAACTTCTTGCCGTTGAGGAGAGTCTCCGCTGGGTACAGGCCTTCGGTTACTGGCCGGATCACTCGGTGGGTTGGAGATGATATTCGCAATGACCTCTGGTTCAGTCTCCGTACTCTCTCCCCTCGGGGCTGTACCTGAACCCTGCTGCTCTGAGGCTGAGACCTCTTCCTTTACTGGACGGATCACTCGATGGATTGGAGATGATATTCACCATGACCTCTGGTTCAGTCTCTGTACTCTCTCCCCTCGGGGCTGTACCTGAACCCTGCTGCTCTGAGGCTGAGACCTCTTCCTCCGGTCTCTCCAGGATCTGCTTTGCCTGGATATCCGCCTCATGCAGGTCACGAATCATGTCCTCCCGTGATTTATTGTACGTGTCCATGTTCCTTGCTTGACACACAATAGTCAGATCATCTTTGTTCATTTTCTTGTACTCTGCCAGACCAGGCATGTTTTCCAAATAAAAGATAGGACAGAAAAACAAAAGATGGGGGGGAACTGTTGCTATATGTCTCTTAATTACAAAACTATGCACCGGCTTATCTCTAAAGACTGTTGCAAAAAGGTTACAATCCTTTAGTGTAGGGTTAAACTCTAACGCTACACTAAATGCTCTAAACAGAACTATCCCACCACGCTGCCACCAATATGTGACGTACGCCCGGCCCAGACCCGCTGTACATCAATCCCACGTGACCATACACAAGTCTGAAACGAGCGTGAGCGTCACAAGGATGTGAAGATAGCACTCTCAGCCTCACCCTGCGCAGAGATTTCCCAGCTCGCAGGACACAATCTCAGGCCAGCAGACTGAGAGCGATCGTCACCAGGGTTGGGTTTCGGAACACAAACCGTGCCCAGCAAAATGCTGCGACTATTCAAAACACTTACACAATGCCTGTGATGCCGCTGTCCTCTCAGACAGGAATATGACAGGATTCACTATACAGTAGCGCTCTTCAAAGAGGCAAGGACACTTTAAGTTCGTATTTAGAGCGTAGAGATAAGCTTAACGATTTTTAATATCGTCCTTTAATAAAAGAAACGGTGCAGAAAATATACAGAAAAAGATTTAATAAAAAGAGACACAATATATATACAACAGCAAAATAAAAGGGAATAAAAGAAGAATACTCAACAGTCCTGAAATTGTGAGTTCTGACAGAGTTCAGAGTCCAAGAAGCCAAGTGGAAGTCTGCCAGGCTCTTCTTCAAGCAGACTTCCAGCAGATAATGTCCAAAGATTAAAGGGGAACTCTTCTGCGATGTTCAGACTTCTAGTTCCTCGATGATGTTTTAAAACAAGAGCCACTCTAGTTGCCAACACAGTATTTTATAAGCCCCTCTTAGGGGTGTCCCGAAGCCGGCCCCTAGGCCGGGCTGGGCGGGAACGCAGGCGGAGGATGAACCTTTATTTTACCTATCACCGCCCAAATTCCAAATTAATAAAAAATGTAACTTGATTTTCAACCTCAGGTTTTATGACTTTAAGAAAGAATGCGGGGGTCACCTGGGTCACCCCTCTCCAGACCTGATTGTTGATATAAGATGTCCACTCAGTAATATATGGAGGGCCTAGTGCCATGCCATTAATTATGACAGCCATAAAAGGCTTAGCAGAGCTATGTTGGAATGTGGTGGGGGCCTGTCACTTCACTAAATGAAGGCCTGCAGGTGCTTTGAACTGGGGAACAAACAAATTCTATGTTTAATATTCAGACTCAGACCCCCTTATCGTCACAAGCTCTATCTGAATATTATTAACTTGGTAACGCACTGGACTCAGGACTTAGTAACGCACTGCACACTGGACTTAGTAATGCACTGGACTCTGGACTTAGTAACGCACTGGACTGAGGACTTAGTAAGGCACTGGACTCTGGACTTAGTAACGCACTGGACTCTGGACTTAGTAAGGCACTGGACTCTGGACTTAGTAACGCACTGGACTGAGGACTTAGTAACGCACTGGACTCTGGACTCAGTAATGCACTGGACTCAGGACTTAGTAACACGCTGGATTCTGTACTTAGTAACGCGTTAGACTCAGAACTTGGTAACGCACTGGACTCATGACTTAGTAACGCACTGGACTGAGGACTTAGTAAGGCACTGGACTCTGGACTTAGTAATGCACTGGACTCAGGACTTAGTAACGCGCTGGATTCTGTACTTAGTAACGCGCTAGACTCAGAACTTGGTAACGCACTGGACTCATGACTTAGTAACGCACTAGACTCTGGACTTAGTAATGCACTGGACTCTGGACTTAGTAACGTGCTGGACTCTGGACTTAGTAACGCGCTGGACTCTGGACTTAGTAACGCACTGGACTCAGGACTTAGTAACGCGCTGGCCTCAGGACTTAGTAACGCGCTGGCCTCAGGACTTAGTAACGCACTGGACTCAGGACTTAGTAACGCACTGGACTCAGGACTTATTAACTGGACTCAGGACTCAGTAATGCACTGGAGTCTGCACCCACCTGAAGCCCGGCAGAGCCCACCTGGGACCCCCCACAGCCCATCTGAGAGTGACCCTGCAGAGCCCACCATAGATCCTGCACAGTTTATCTGAGACTCTCTATGGGGGGCTCTGCAGGGTCTCAAGTGTGCTGGTCAAGCAGCTCCTCTAACCTGCTTATGCTGTTGGGCCCCAGCCTCCTCCACCTTTGTACCGGCGCTTTTGGTGCCCGGCCTCCTCCACGTCCACCTCCTCACCTGTCAGCGGGCCCCCCAACCTTGGCAGCCCTGCTCCCCTCCACCTGTCGGTGGGGGCAGGTCAGGGGCAGACTGGCAACTTTTGGCCCAGGGTGCAAGTTCAACCCAGAGGCCCATGATACAGTGAGTTGGCCTCCCCTCCCGCTCTCCCTTTTTTCAGCCTCCTCTCCGCCTCTACCTACCTGTCATGGCTGTCTCCACCCAGTTGTTGTCATTCAATGACAGCCCAGAGTCCTCAGGTCATTTGAGTACACTGCGCTGTCACTGAATGACAACAATGGACTGAGCTGGTCGTGACATCACGGCCGACTCCGCCCATTTTTTTATTTGGTCGGTGCGGGATGTGACAGGTGCAGACAAATGTAAACAGTTGGGCGGAGCTAACGGTGATGCCACTTCTAGCTCCGCCCAATTGTATATATTTTCCCGGCATCTTTCAGATTGCTTTTTTGCAGCAGGAGTTTGTCGCGTGCGGTCGGGTCGGCGGGCATCGCTGGATGCCGTGATTTACCTTAGGATTACGCCGGTGGATCAAATTTTGGATTTTTTTATTTTTTAACTAAGGAATTGTCAAAATTCTTTTTTTTATTTTTTTATTAAAGGATTTTTTCAAAAGTGTGGTGTGTTTATTTACATTGACTTTTAACCCTTTAGTGAATGAGTAAGGGTACAAGTACCCCTTACTCATTCACAAGGGGGGCAGCATCTGGGTGCAAATGAGCCCCCCTGCCCACAGACCCCCACAACCAATGCACCAGGGGTTGTGGGGAAGAGGCCCTTGTCCCCTCGGCACGTTTTGTCCCCTCGTATGTTTTAGGTTGGTGACAGGATCTCTTTAAAAGTATCCAATAAGACCTATTAAACTAAAACAAATGCAACAAGCTTTATTTTTTAATGTTAACAACTAGTGAAAAAAACAACACAAATGCTAATTGTTGGTATTCCAGCAAATTACAACAGATCGAAAGCAGACAGGTTGTGGCAGCAACAGTAAATGATAAAAGCCTGGCCATAGACAGGCCGTGGACCTCCTCTGGTTGTGGATTTACAGTTCTCAGTACGCTCTATTACCGCTGGATATCAACAGTTTGCCCAGAGGTACAAAACAGGAAGGTTATTATTATTTTTATTCAGGATTTGTACGGTGCCGTCGGTTTGCACAATGCTTTGCAATATAACGGGAGACAGTGCAGATACAATACAATTCAAGACAAGAGGGCCACAAAGGTTATGTATCTTTTAGTTGCAGCCCTGGTCATTTGAAGGCTGTTTTATGTGCAGGACCAGGTCAGAACTGAGAGAGGTAGAGAGACACCAGAGGCAGGAGGACAGCGGTGCCCAGGGACATCACGGTGTTGAAGGCAGAGTTCGAGGTAGTTGTGCCAGGGTTGCAGAGATCTGTGTCGCAACAGTTTATCTTAACAGACACGCCAAGGAAAGAAAACTCCTTGTTACATTCCTTGCTGTATGCACAGGATTTAGAGATCATATCTACATTGTCTGTAAAAAAAAAACAAAGAGAGAAACAAATCAAAACATTATAATTTTGAAAGATAATACAACTGCCATCTTGTTTAGAGTGCAGGATCCTGGCACAGGTAGTGCTCCCTAGTAGCATGTATAATAAGGGTCTCACCTACCTTGTGCTGTCATGGCCATTGAGGAAACATTGGACACAGCGAGTAGTAGTAAGTCACATTCATCTGGACTTGTTTGTAACTTTGAAGATGCTTCACCCTCATCAAAGTGACTTTCTCAAAATGAGTGTTGGGAACAAACTCCAGTCTCTGTAGCCACATGAGCACCTCAGTCACCCTAATCCAATCATCATGATGTCATGTAATGTGTGCAGAGGTTGATTGTCCAAGAATATGGCGGGAGGTGTAAAACGGTGTAAATACTCTGTTATGATACAACAAGGCTGCTACTACTGAGGCAGGCAAAAAACAAACATAACCAAAGCAGGGAAACAGGCTGGATACTCTTTCAGACCAATATAATTTACCAGCTGTGTAATGTAAGGGGGCTCTTTTTTACTGACACCAATGTAAAGGGGCCCTTGGCCCACAGGTATACACTTCTCCAACTAACAACAATGTAAAGTGGCCCTTCTCTCATTGACTCCATTATAAGGGAGCCCTTCTCCTACTCACAATAATGTAAGGGAATACTTCTGCCAATGATCACCAATGCAAAAGGGCAGTTCTCCTACTGGCACCAACGTAAAGGGACACGTCTCTAGAGACAACAATCACTAAGGGGGCATTTTCTCCAATGACCACCAATTCAAGTGGGAGATTCTTCACTGACACCAATGTAAGTGAAAAAGTTCTACTAACCATGTAAGGAGGCTCCTTCACTGACTGCTGATATGAGAGGCCCAATTACACCAATTAAAGTAGCCCTTCTCTCACTGACACTAATGTAAGGGGACCCCTTCCCCCCAGACCACCAATGTTAGGTGGTCCTTCTCCCAATTAAACCAATGTAAGGGGACCCCTTTCATACTGCCTACCAAATTAAAGAGGGCCCTTTTCCCCCTGACAGCAATGTAAATTGTTGCTATTGGGGTCAGATACACTTTATGTAGCACAAGCTATTGTCTGATTGGATACACATACAATTGAATGTTTAGGTAGGCCCTTATAAAGCATACTTTACTGTTGTCACTTATATTTTCAATTTTCAATAAATTTCTTATTCAATGAAGCAGTTAGTGATGAGAAGGATCACAATCTCAGCAGGAGCTTGATGTTAAAGTTCCTGGAAGGAAGGGGTGTTTACTGGCACACACAACTATCATGTGTCAGAAAACAGGAGAGGCTGGGGCTCCTATCAGATTTTTATTGCTGTCCTTGTTGCAGATTTTCCCTCACTTCCTGTCTGATGAACCTCTTGGAACCAGAACAAAACACCAAACAAAGAGGAATTCTCTCCAATGGAGCCCCAGATAGCAATGAAACCCAACATTGGTTCTAAAGGCTGTGACACACTGCAGGCGTAGCGATGCGAAGCAAAGCGAAAAAATTGCATCCTTCCACTTCGCACTGCACCGCAGCTTGTCTACACTGTAGTTTGTACCGTATTTTTTTGATGAAGCAAATCTGTGCTTCATCAGCTTCTTTTGGGGTCTCCAGGTGACATTAGGGGTCTAGAGACCCCTAATGTCTCCATAAAGAGGACCTGTCAGTGTACCTGTGCTATTATATAGGGGGATGGTATCCCCCTATGTAATAGCAATAACAATAAGTGTAAAAAAAAAATCTATATAAATAAAAAAAGTTTAAAAAAATAAAAGTCACAAACAAAAAAAGTTAAAAAAATAACAGTCACAAATAAAAAAAGTAACCCCCTCAATGTTTAAGTTCCCCCCCCTTCGTTTACGCACATATAAGCGTAAATATGCGTCGGATGCGCCAGCGCGCGAAAATGACAATTGCGCTACATATGTTACATATTCCTCCACCAGGATGATGCGGAACACCGGAGTCGCCGAAACAACTTGCGGCTGAAAGGTATCCCGGAGGCGTCCTCGGGGGCTGACCTTCGCTCCACCGTGACCGCGATCTTGAATCTTCAGCTGGAGAAACCCCCCACCGATCCGCTCGAACTGGACCGGGTCCACAGGATCCAAACTTACCGTACCCAGACGACCGGCACTCCCCGTGACGTCCTCTGCAGGGTGCATTTCTTCACCGTCAAGGAATCTGTGCTGCGGGCGGCCTGGAACAGAGGTCCGGTGGAGTTTGATGGAGCGCAAATTCAGGTGATGCCGGACCTTTCCCGCCACACGCTGCGGATGAGACGGGTTCTGAAGCCGCTCCTAGATTTGATCCGAGCGGTGGGTGCTACATACTGCTGGGGCCACCCTTTTCATCTCCTGGTGCAACGTAATGGCACCTCTTTTGCCCTCCATGCCCCGGATCAACTCCCTGAATTGTTTGCTTTCCTTGAGGCAGAGGCCGACGCAATTCCGAGCTGGTTGGACTTCCCCTACGGGCCTTCTTCCTCGACGGGCCCTCTGCCAAGGTCCTCATCAGTGCCTGTGCGTGGTGGCAGACGCCCTAATCGGAGGCCTTCTCCACGCCCGGATCCGACTTGGAGCGAGCCCTGAACCCCCCTTTTCTAGTCCACTGTTTCGTTGACACCTGGGCCTTGATATCGTTGCTAGTGACCCGGATCCGGACGGACCCTTGGCTAACCCCCCCAGTCCACCGCTGGTTTGAACTTGCCAGCCCGCCTGCACCCCGGTGATGGTGTGCACAGGGGTGGGAGCGCTGGGCTCCCCCAATCTCGCACCCTACGGTCCTGTTTCTCTGTGGGGGGGTGAGAAGAGCCGTTTAGATGATGACGGTTGTTGTTGTTCATCTTATTGTTTTGATTTATTATGCTGTATTACTGTTATTGATTTGTTATGTTTACTCTCAGATGGAATTGGGCATCCCTCTCGTGACTTTTGGCGTGGACTGGTGTCCCCGTGGGGCCCGTTGATTGGGATTCCTCCCCTCTTCCCTTCTTAGGGGGGACGGAGGTCAGTCGGACCGCATGGGGACGCCTCCC
>NW_017307048.1:517861-533409 GCF_000935625.1 Nanorana parkeri | reverse complement strand
CCCCCCGCCGAAACGTAAGTACACTGTTTATCCGCCACACGTGGGATTGCCTGGGGGTGTTGTATGGCAGACTTGACCGCCACTCACGGTTATTGGCTCACAGGGTGCCCTGTCTATATCTAGGGCATCAGGCGGTATACCACTGCATGCATGCATGGGGTTATTGTGCACTAAACCCTATGCCCAGGGGAATATCTCCTGGCTGAATATCGGTTTCTTGTTATTGTTGTTTGCTACCTTTACTGGTACCCACCCCCACATAGGCTTACCCCGTCCGCTTTGGAACGGGTTCTTCATTTGAAATTTAGATTACCTGACTAGTACTGTAATATATTTTGCATATCTTGTGTCTCGTGACCTTCCACTGCTCATCTGCCTCCCCTCTGGTTCTTTTTCCCCCTTTCTTGCCCCTCTACCCCTCCCCTTTGCTCTCCTCCCCCACCTCGCTATCTCCTCCGGCTGGGGTCCTGAGTCGGCTCCCGCGTCTTTCTGCTGGTGCCATGGGACCCTTTCAGGTGACCTCTCTGAATGCCCGAGGGCTTAACCTCCCAGAGAAGCGGTCTAGACTACTGTCTGACCTCAGACGATCGCGCACCCAGGTGGCATTTATACAGGAAACCCATTTTCGGAGTGACCAGATTCCCAAACTCCTCAACAGGGATTTTCCATGGTCCTACCACTGCCCCTCGCCCCTGTCTAAATCTAAGGGGGTAAGCATACTATTATCCCGGGACGTCCCATGGACCTTTAGGTGCCAATTGATGGATGTTAATGGGCGGTTAATTCTCCTAAAGGGGAAAGTAGGGGATACTCAGGTCACATTCGCAAATGTTTACTTTCCTAACACTGATCATTTGGGGTTCGTACAGGACTTGATACCTCGACTCCTGGAATTCATGGAAGGGGGTGCTGATTATGGGAGGGGATCTCAATTTCCCGCTAGACCCTCTATGGGATGTCTCCACGGGGACTTACCATCTGTCTTACAGATATTTGAGGAAACTAAAGACCGAATTACACCTTCTCCATCTAGTTGATACCTGGAGGTTTTGCCACCCCACAGGGAAGGATTTTACATATTTTTCGGCCCCCCACCAAAGATACTCCCGATTGGATTACCTATTCGTACAGCACAAAGACCTTCCATTGGTGAAGGGGGCATCTATAGGCACCATACTGATGTCGGACTATGCCCCTTTGCACCTGACTCTGGACCTATTGGCACCGAGATCCCCCTGCCCCTCATGGAGACTCAATGAGTCACTTTTACAAGACCCTGTGGTTAAATCTGACCTGGGCATTGAGCTGCGGGCCTTTTTTGCCTCCAACGCCCCCTCCTCGGCTCCTCCGTTTATGATATGGGAATCCCATAGTTGTGTAATGAGAGGGGTCCTTATCAAACATGGGGCGCGGAAGAAGAGGGAATTGATCTCTCGGATTTCGTATCTCCTGCAGCGTCTCAGGGTGTTGGAGACTCAACACAAGCGATCCCAGGCGGTGGCTTTGGGGGAGGAACTGATTGCAGTTCGAACCGAATTGAACACTCTGATCTTCCAGAGGGTCAAGAGTAGATTGCTCAGGGGCCGGAGGACTTTTTATGAATATGCGGACAAACCGGGGAGACTTTTGGCCAATGCTCTCAGAGGCTCTCAAGGACAGACCCACATCTCACATGTTACCACCTCCTCAGGCCGTAGGGCAGTGCTGTCCGCAGATATTGCGGCCGAATTTAAACTGTATTATGAATCTCTGTACAACCTAGGGCCCTCTCTCCCGTCACCCCAAGATCGGCCGCCAATGGACTCTATTGAGCGGTATCTTGGGGCCTCTGGGATGCCCTCCTTGACAGCGGAGGAGAGAGACAGCATTGAAACCCCGATCAGGCCTGAGGAGTTGATGCAAGCGCTGAAGACCGCTCGTTCGGGCAAGGCCCCGGGTCCTGATGTCTTCACGCTCCCCTATTATAAGACCTTCTCTGACTTTTTGATAGATCCCTTCCTGGGGGCGTATAATGCCATCCTGACCGGGTCCTCCCCCCCAGCAGACACCCTGCGTGCCTGGATCACGGTGATCCCAAAGCCTGACAAGGACCTTACTCTTTGCAATAACTACCGGCCAATAGCACTCCTCAATGTGGATTTAAAACTGTTCGCCAAGATCCTGGCCAACAGGTTGCTGCCCTTTCTTCCCCAACTGATTCATCCGGATCAGGTGGGCTTCATGCTGGAACGTGAAGCTAGGGACAATACCATCAGAACCCTCAATGTTGTTCACCAGGCCAGGATGACGGGGACCCCAATGATCCTGCTCTCTACGGACGCAGAAAAGGCTTTCGATAGAGTGAGTTGGGACTTTATGTCGGGGGTCCTCCGGCATGTTGGTCTGGGGAGAAACATGATGGCATGGATCATGGCACTGTATTCGGCCCTGACGGCTGTGGTTCGCGTAAACAAAACCAGATCACAGGTCTTTCCCCTTACTAACGGGACCAGACAGGGCTGCCCACTATCCCCCCTGATTTTCGCTCTCACGTTGGAACCATTCCTCCAAACTGTGCGAAAATCTGCGAACATCACTGGGTTAGGCACTCTCTCGGGGACCCACAAGACGGCTGCATATGCAGACGACCTCCTTTTCTATCTCACGAATCCGGAGACATCTATCCCTCACCTGCTCCGGGCTTTTTCCACATATGACCAGCTCTCCAATTTTAAGCTCAACGTTCATAAGTCGGCCGCTCTCAATATCACGGTGCCCCATGGCGGCCATCACACTCCTGCAGCCTCGCTTCTCTTTCCGTTGGGAGGTACACCCTATCCAGTCTTTGGGAACGTTGATCCCCAGGGACCTGGACGAAGTCTACTCTGCCAACTTCCTTCCATTGCTAAAGAAAATAGCCCTTGACTTCAAAGCATGGCGCCCCCTCCATGTTTTTTGGCTGGGACGCTGTGCCGTGGTAAAAATGAACATACTGCCGAGGGTCCTGTACCTCATGCAGGCACTTCCTATCAGTCTACCGGCCCAATTTTTCAAAACCCTACACGGGGATATGATATCATTTATCTGGGGGGGTAAGACCCCCAGGCTGAGCAGACACATCCTATCACTGCCAAGGACCCGAGGGAGGGGTGGGGCTCCCGGACATGTCTATGTACTACTCGGCTATACACTTATCCAGGCTCCTTGAGTGGTGTCTCCGCAGGGAGAGTAAGACATGGGTAGCAATGGAGCGGAGTGTATACCGGTTCCCAATAGAGGGTCTTCCATGGCTCTCCTCTGCCATACCACAGGTAGTCAAATCTCACCCGCTGGTATACACGACCATTCGTGTATCGCGCAAGGTACTGGGGACGTCCACCCTGTCGCCTTTTCCGTCGCCTCTGACACCGGTCCTTGGGGACCCTGATTTCTCGCTAGGATTACGCCGGGCCTTCCTACGCGCCTCCAAATTTCGGCTGCAAGACTTCAGGGGACCAGGGGGCTGGCTGCAGACCTCGGATATACAATCCCTCACAGATCCCCCTGTGGACTTCTGGAGCTCCCTCTCCTTGAGACACTTCCTCCGGGCGATACCTAATGCGTCCCTCCTGGACAGACCCTTGACAGATTTCGAACAGCTGTGCCTAGCCCAGCTCCCGCCCCGGCACGCAGTCTCCCAATTGTACAAGCTACTGCAGGCCTCCACTGGGGATGTACCGCTACATTTCCTGCACGGCTGGGATTCGGAGCTACAATGTAATTTTTCGGAGCAACAGAGAGACACTATCCTAGCGATGACATTCAAAGCCACGCTAGCGAATCGATATCAAGAGTCGGGATACAAGATTCTGACACGGTGGTATAGGGTGCCGTGGTTGCTCCATAAAATGAATAACGCGATTCTGGACATGTGCTGGAGATGTGAGGGAGCTCAGGGTACGATGCTACACATCTTTTGGTCCTGCCCTGAGCTACGGGCCTTTTAGGGGCGGGTGTTGGAGCTGATTGTGACCTTGACAGGTGCGGACCTCCGGGATGACCCCGCAGCATGCCTACTTCATTTGACTAAACACCCGATCCCCAGATATAAACGATCTTTGACACACCATCTGTTGAATGCGGCTCGGGCGTGCATCCCCCTGAAATGGAGGGATCCTCACCCACCCACTGTCCGGATGTGGCTTGCTAAAGTACAGGATACTTATCTGCTTGAGGACCTGACTGCCTCGCTGAAAAACACTGAGGCCCGTTTTAATGCCACCTGGGGGACGTGGCTGTGCTACAGCATCTCTGCCCAAAGCCTCGATCAACCTACACGTGCTGGTCTGACCAGGTCTCCTTCCCCCGGGCTGCCATGAGGACATCTGGGGTGGCTCGGGTGGGAATAGTCCCACTGAGACCGTAGACCCCAGCTGACGTTGCGGGACCCGGCAGGGACTCGTTTCCTTTCTACCCTCCCTTTTTTCTTTCCTCTTTCACCTTCCCCTTGACGTGGAGACACTGCCCGATGTTGAGCATAGTACTTAGTCACTGAGCTTTACTGTACAGAATGGTACTATTGAGTCAAAAGTTTTGATGAATCAACTACTGTACTGAGCTGATTTATGTTACTTCCGATGTGACTTTTTAGTCAGGATATGCTTGTGATGCTACGGTTGTAGACCGTTTTTCATGCAGACTTTATGTAACTGACCCTGTCTAACCTACAATGTCTTGTTATATCTGACGTGTTTTCAGCCAATAAAGAATTTGAAAAAAAAAATATTTTAAAATGTTTTAAACATTTAGGAAAATAAAACATTTTTGGTTTTGGCTTGACATTTTTTTTCATTTCGGTTTCATTTTGGTTTTGAAATCTTAATTTCGGTGCACCTCTAGTTTGAAGCATTGGAGGTGAGTTGTACATCTGAGAGCACCAAGAACAATGGCGTGAGCAACAGCATAAGGAGAGACGTATGTTTTAATAAATTTAGACTGTTCCACACTAGTCTAGGTTTAATAGCAACTGATGCATATGCCTTTGACAACAGCACATCTGGAGTATTACCCTGATGTGACTATGTCATTGTTGTCTTCTGAATAGGAAAACTGTCAGTTAGTTTTGCTAAATTTTGGAGAACGTCTTAGATGTTGATTTCTCAGAAAAGCTTCATCTGTGTGTGGTCCTTTGGAGGGTGCTGCATGGAGTACATATCAGTCCTAGATGAACTGTGCTAAAAATAAGTAAAAAAAGACATATAAATGTTATCAAGCAAAAACTATGCGTTTATTATGAAAACTGTTTAACTGGGATAGACACTGTCCATAAGGCAGGGGCTGAATGGCAACTTTTGGCCTGGGAGCAAGTACAACCCAGAGGCTCATGGTACAGTGAGTTGGCCCACTCTACCTTTTATTCAGCCTCCTATTTGCCCCTACCTACCTGTTATGGCTGGCTCCGCCCAGTTGTTGTCATTCAATGACAGCCCAGCATCCTCAGGTCATTTGAGGACACTGTGCTGTCACTGAATTACAACAATGGCAGAGTCGGTCGTGATGTCACGGCCGGCTCTGCCCATTTTTTTTATTCGGCCGGCCTGGGATGTGACAGGTGCCGACAAATGCCGACTGCCTGCTCCGCCCAGTTGTTTATATTTTGCAGGCATCTGTCAGATTGCACTTTTGTGGCGTGCGGTCGGGTCGGCGGTCATCGTTGGACATCGCGATTGATCTTAAGATTACACCATTGGATCAATTTTTTTTTTAAACAAAGGAATTGTCATTGTACATCCCTACTTTTAACCCTTTAGTGAATGAGTAGGGGTACAAGTACCCCTAGTAAAGGGGGGCAGCATCTGGGTGCCCCCTTAATAAAGACCCCCACAACCAACAACCAATGCCCCAGGGCTTGTAGGGAAGAGGCCCTTGCCTCCATCAGCACGGGACAAGGTGCTTTTCCAGGGGGGATCCTGGAAAAGCACCCTCTCAGTGCCAAGGGCATGTGGCCTGCTATGGCGGGGGGGCACTGGCTCGTCCCCCCCTTTTCTGCCCTGCCAGGCCTGTGCTCGGATCAAGGGTCTGGGTCTGCCCTGCCAGGCCTGTGCTCGGATCAAGGGTCTGATTAGAAATTTTTGCCCCTCTATTTTGGGGGTGGTGTTCCTCCTTAAAATTCCTACCAGACCTAAAGGTCCAGGTATGACTTTTGGGGGGGAACCCCACACACTTTGTTTTTGCTTTTTAGCGTGGGGTCCCTTCTAACTTTCCTACCAGACCTAAAGGATCTGGTATGGATCGGGAGGGGGAGTCCAAGCTGTTTTATTTTTTCCTTTTTATTTGTTTAAATTTTTAAAATTCTACTTGAGCCAAATGCCGGAGGTTCGAATGACTCCTTCACTTCGGCTCAGTCAGTGAACCGAAGCCAGCCGATGTACGGCTAAAAACGGAGTTCGGCTCACTTCACTTCGGCTCTGTTATTCTCTCGGCTGCCCTCGGCAGTTAGGGAATAACCCCCTTGGCATCCAAAATAGTGCATTTTTGCTTTTCTTTGAAAATATACTGTTTTTATATTTCTTCACTCTTTCTATGTCTGAGTGCTGCACAGTTAGCACCATCACAGCAGTTATTTATAGTTGTTATAAAGAAGGTGTTAATATGACACTGTTTACCTTATAATAATTTTGAAGCGATATTCTGTTAGCATGCTGTACAGACATAGGCAGACATAGGTGCAGTAACCATTCTATACTGTGTCTGTGAAGGTTCTCATTCATCCAGGTCATGGTATATCTGTAAAAAATAAGTCAAGGCAACTGGACTCGCTGTATTTTCCTTGAAGACGTTTCACTGGTCATCCAACCAGCTTTCCCCAAAAATAAGGCACTGTCTTATATTTTTTTGGGCTCAACAAAAACTCACTAGGTCTTATTTTTGGGGTAGGTCTTATTTTTTTTTTAATGTATAACAAACCAAAGTTAATGCAAATCCAAATAAATAATCCAAAATGGCAAAGTTAAGAATAGGGTGATCAGGGGTGCCGTACCTTTCCAAGAGCAATTTGGTAACCAGAATGAGCGAAGCGTGCTTTCACTATCGATTCCTCGCCGGCGGAGTGCATCTGATATCACTCCGCCTGTAACAGGAGCCGGCGCTATAAAGGAGGCTTTGGCTTATGCAGCTCTGCTCCCTCCGGTGTCGCCTCGCTTCCTCTAGCGCTGGCTTCCTTGGCACCGCTGATTCTCCTCCACGGCTCTTACCCCTTATGCCACCACCGGCCCTGGGAATGGTCACAACCAGGTCCTTTTTTCAGGGTAGGTCTTATATTTTAGCAATTCCCAAAAATAGTACTAGGTCTTAATTTCGTGGTAGGTCTTATTTTCGGGGAAACAGGGTACATGTCCAGATATAGAAACTGCCATGTCACTTCTCTGCAAATGTGTGAGTAAACCCAACAAAAGGACCCAACAAAAAACCCAACAAAAAACCCAACAAAAGGACAGGAATGCTATGACAAAAACAACTACTAACTGTAGGTGCTATATAAATCCTGTATAATAATAATAATAATAATAATAAAGCCAAAGTCTGAAGAACTTCTAAAAAAGATGGGACTTGTATGAGAAGTAGTTGTTGAGCTTGCTGTTTAAAGGAGAACTATGAGGTGAGTGCTTTTCACTGACCTCATCGTTCTAGCCGACCTGTGACAATGAGACTGTCACAGGTCGGCTCAGTAGATCGGGAGGTAAGCGAACACATACCGGCGTTCGCTCACCACTTGATCCTGCCACGGCTCTCTGGCATGACAGGGGAGGGGCTGGATTCCCCTCTCCCCGCTCCGATCCGCCAGCGCTGACTGGCAGAACGGACGGGGAGGGGGCGGGTACAGCTGGCTCTGCCTCTAGATAGGCAGATCCAGCTGTCAGTCACGCAGCTGGGCGGATCCCGGCACAATTGGCGGGATCCGCTTCAGCTGCGGCATCTCAGTATACCGCAAGCAGCAGCTCGCGATATACTGCAGCGTTTCAGTATACTGCAAGCTACAGCTCGTGGTATACTGAGCCTAGGGTGACGGGAGGACGCTAGTTTGTGTCCTCCCGTTACCCTAAGGAGCACTATGGGGAAAAGCCTTAACCCCATAGTTCTCCTTTAACCATTCTCATACATTATACTGTGATTACAAGTTCTGCTACGAGGTGGCAGTGTCAGCTGAAGCATGGTTTAATGTATTGTTCTCTCTAGCGGAACTACATGGTTATGATGAAATATTCTGTCTCTGTGTTATTGTTGTTTCCATTTAAACAGGAGGGGCTCAGCCATGTATCCAGCAACATCTTAAATAGTAAGAGCCATATGTGGACCACCTTCCCAATATTTTCACACTTCATATGTTTGTTCCATATTTCATATTTTTGCGAGTGTATAGAATATATTGGTTTGTCAATTTTCCTCCAGAGGAAGCAAACAGTTTGCAATCACATGGCTTTCTCTCTTAAAGAGACTCTGTCACTTTGCCCATTTAGGGAAAAGTGACAATGTCTGTGTAAGCCTCCATCGACCCACTGATGCTCACCTCTCCTGCAATTGCCCCACCCCTTCCTCCACCGCAACCCATGCCACTAAAATACCTGGAGTCACCTGGTGTCAGAGCCTGGAGGAAGTGGTGAAGTCTGACAGAGCTCAAGCCAAGGAATTGTCACATTCTCCCCAATACCTGGAAGCACTGTGTACTTTGTACTAGCTGTGATGGAGGAAGGAGTGGTAGGGAATTGCTAGAAAAGTGGATAGTGTAGTTCCCTAAATGCTGCTGCTTTGCACTGATACGAGTCTGCAGCCTGGGCAGAAAATGGTATGGAAGCCCTCTAATGTGACACCCTACTCAGGGATCCCAACCTGAAAGAAGCAATTTCAGGGAGGTGTCCCTCTCATTTCAGGGAGGTGCCCTCCCCCCCCATCCGCGGAGGGGGGGGGGGGTCAGGGGGGTCTGGGAGAGAGCACCCCCCTGAAATGATGGCAGATAGCACAGGAAGCAATAGCTTCTTTGCTATCTGCAGGCTTTTTTTTTTTAGTATTCTGACAGTTGCAGTCGTCAGAATAAAAAAAAAAGGCATAGGAATGCACAGCTAGATTCCTATTGGCTATTGCACTTTGCAATAGCCAATAGCAAACTAGCTATTGCACTCGCCCCCTGCTGCTTTCAATCACCAGTAGAGGACCTGATAGAAAAATTCAGGTCCCCTCTACTGATTGAAAGCAGCAGTGGGTGGGTGCATTAGCTAGTTTGCTATTGGCTATTGCAAAGTGCAATAGCCAATAGGAATCTAGCTATGCATTTGTATGCCTTTTTTTATTCTTTTCTGACTGACGGTTGGGCCGCGGCTCCCGATGTCAGAAAAGAAAAAAAAAACGATTGCAGGGAAAGGTTTAATCTGCCCGATCGAGCAGATTAAACTTTTCAAGGAGAAAGTGTTTCTCTCCCGGGCGGCTAGGAGCCGCTATCTCATAGCGGGAGACTCCCGGAGCGTCCGGGAGAGTTGGGATGTCTGCCCTACCTCAGGGTGCTGGGAAACCGTGCCTTGCCAGTCAGGGAGGCAGCTGGAGGGTTATATTAGGAGGTTGGCCAGAGGGCCTAGAGACAATGTAGTCAGGAGGCCCCTGCAAGTGAGCTTCCTCTTTGGGGGTAAGCATATGGGCTTCTCCCACTTAGGGAGTTAAGACTGATGGCATTCCTCCTAGTAAGAATGCTGGGGCGATATCATATCCACTGGTATGGTGCAGGCCTCTCCTGTCTGGAAACCTCTCTCTGAAGTTCTTTGTAACCTGCACTTCGCATGTGCCACCACTACCCTGTGAGGTTGTTTGTACACTTAATCGTTAATCAGTGACATACATGCTGTTTTAGGTTACCTGTTGTGGTTTTATTCTATACTAATGAGGGACTACTCTTGGCATGGGCTTGTGCCTGGGAAAGAAGCTGGACCACAGCTGACTGACATAGGGGGTTTGAAGGGTGCTTGGGTCTAAGTTAGGCCTGGCTGTGTTGCTCCTCGGGGTGTCCCAAAAAGGGTGATGTATTGGTGTCCTCACTGTCCTGCTCTGTGAGGCATGCCCTGCGAGCCCCAAGGTAATGGATCGGAGCCTGTCTCAGAACAGCTGAGCCAACAAGGAGAAAATTAACCCCAGAGCAAGGTATATAAAGAGTTAATGTGCATTGCACATGGTGGTCTCTCACTGTGTTAAGGAATAATATATATTAATGTTGGAGGGATATTGTCGGATCTGCCAAAATATAAAACCATATTCACTGAAATGAATGTTCACAATGGTGGGGAGATGGTGGTGATGCCATTAATTGTTTGTGCTTCATTATATGAAACAACATATATCATATTATACAACATTATTCAGAATGCTTACATATTGAGGTGGAAAACAATTTATATTTAAAAAAGTTGTGAGGTGCCATAGAATGATGCTATAGAGGGAATATGTTACAGACCTAAAACCTGATAGTTAACTGGATTGATTTCTTTAAATGAACGCACGGCCAACACAGATCTCACTCGTATCTACATTGGTGCTTTACATAGATTTCAAATTGTTGTATTGTGATGTACAATGTGAAATCATGTGATTAAGTGCAATCACACAATTGTTGGTGTTGTTAAATAACGGTGGAGTTCAGATGATGGCTGTGACGGCACAATTAGAGATAGTGAGTCCTTTTAATTAAAAAGAGTTTTGGTAAAAAAGTGTTTTTTTTAGAAAACAATGTTTCAATAATCCAGCTGAGAGCTGAGTACTTTTAATGCCTACCAATTTTGTTCTTTTGGTATATATAGTCACAGCCACGGCTGCCCCCATATATAAAGTAGGGTGAGTGAGCGCTGTCACCCTAGGACAGGAAGTGTGCCACTGGCAGGATCACCAGGTTAAAAAAAAAAAAAACCTCTGGGCTCGGTGGACACCGTGGCAGGGGGTGCGACCTTCCCCAGTGCTCCTTTGTCCGTTCTCCTACACCCACTTTACTCATCTCGCCTTTCTATACTTCCTTGTACCTCTCTATGTTAGTCCCCACAGGCTTGGGGGTTCTCCTCTAATTGTATTGTCTCCCTGTCTTTGTCCTTCCCCTGAATGTTCTTTGTCCCCTGTCCTTCACTTGTGCTAGACAAGAGGGTAAGTGAACACCGCTACGTGGGCAGTTCCTCTTCTCCACATTTATTTTTCTTCTAAGTCACTGGAGCAGTGCGGTCTATACTCTAGAGCGGTTGAAGCGACAGGACCCGTACCCTTGTTGCAAACTACTCTTCACGACTTTATTACCCACATGGTTCAGGGTCAGATTCTTGCTCCAACATTTGATCACCATTATCTGTGTCGATACAATGCTAGGCCTCTTGTTCTTTTGTATTGTTTCTTTTGTAGCTGATATCCTTTATGTGCATGCTTTTTCTTTGATTTGTGTATGAAAATCTCAATAAAAACAGATTGTACCAAAAATGAAAAAATGCCTGGACATTTAAAACTAAAGCAGCCACCACATCTAACGGCTGGTTGGCTGCAATGTATTACATTTTTGTTTTTGGGTTTAGATACATTTTAAAAATAACTGTAAAAAGCTGTGTACACGCTGTGTTGGGGGTATCATTGGAGTAAAATAAAAAAAATAACAGAATGTGGAATTACAAAAGCAATTCATATACTGAATACTATCATTTTATGGATCAACCCCATACAGTTATCAGAACACAATATTCTTCCCTATACTGGTCCCCTAGGATGGAGACATCAGAGGACTCCGGGGTGCCTGTCCACAAGCAAACCATGTAGTGAAAACTTTGTCCATACCAGAGATCCATACTTGTATTACTTTGGAAATAAAAAAAATACAGGAAGGTGAGGTTGGAATTGTTGGTTCTTATAAAAATCCAGTTACCCTTTAAATGACCATAGGGACATTGCTGTTGTGTGCTGGGTGAACAGGAAATACATTGGCACCAGTGTTGTCTCCTGCACATTGCAAGTGCATAAGGAAAACATTTAAGGAAAGAAAATTCTGCAAGTAAACATTTAAAATTCTTGATTTTTCAATGATTCTACCTCTTTATTTTATGTTGGTGACAGGGTCTCTTTAAAAAATATTCAGTAATACCTATTAAACTGTAACAAATGCAACAAGCTTTATTTGTTTATGTTAACAATCAGTGAAAAAGCAACACAATTGCTTGTGGTATTTCCAGTATGGTGATACAGTAAGTTAAAACAGATCAAAAGCAGACAGGTTGTGGCAGCAGTAAGTTATAAAAGCCCAGACATGGACAAGCCGTGGACCTCCACTGGTTGTGGATCTACAGTTCTCAGTATGCTCTTTTATCGCTGGATGTCATGAGTTTGCCCAGGGTTACAAAACAGGAAGGTTATTATTATCATTATTCCGGATTTGTATACTGTCATCAGTTTGCATATTGATTTACAATATAAGGGTGACAGTACAGTTACAATTCAATTCAAGAGAAGAGGGTCACAAAGGTTATGCAGCTTTTGTAGTGGTAGGCCTGGTCATTTGAAGGCTGTTTTGTGTGCAGGTCCAGGTCAGAACTGAGAAAGGTAGAGAGACACCAGAGGTAGGAGGACAGCGGTGCCCAGGGACATCACGTTGTTGAAGGCAGAGTTCGAGGGAGTTGTGACAGGGTTGCAGAGATCTGTGTCACAACAGTATGGCTTGACATTTATGCCAGCGAAAGAAATCTGCTTGTCGCAGTCCTGGCTATATCCACAGTATTTATAGATCAGTTTTGTACTGCCTGTAAAAAAAAAAAAAAAAATCAAGACATTCTAATGTTGAAAGATAATACAGCTGCCATCTGGTTCCATGGACAAGGACCACACTTATCATGAGAAGAGTTCAGGGTCCTGGCTAGACATGCAAGCTGCTGAAAAATTCAGTTTGGTTCAGATTTTTCATTATTTTGGTATAAGGGTCCGAAATTCAATTTGGTTCAGGGGTTTCGGATTCGGTAGTTTCGGGTGAGTTTACGTACGAATATTCATTAAGACTACGACAGAAAACCATACACAGATATTACTACTAAAGCTGAAGCTCCTAGACTCGAATGGCATTCGGGAGTCTGAGTTTCCAAATTTCCGAATACCATTGGGGAGCTCCAAAAAGCAATACGGGTCTGGAAGCCATATACATTTACATACATAACATTAAAGCTGAGGCTTCCAGACCCGAATGGCATTCGGGAGCTCCCGAACGCAATTTGGAAATTCGGACACCATACGGGTCTTGGAGGATTAGCTTTAGTATTATGTATATATAATTCGTATTCTGTATTACGAGCGAATATTTGTTGCGGCAACATTAGGAGTCATACAGTATATACATAAAATTAAAGCTGAGGCTCCCAGACCCGAATGGCATTCGGGAGCTCCAGAATTCAATTCGGAAATTCGGATTCATTAAACTGAAATACACATCTAATTGGCCAGAAAAGTCTGATTCCCGTCCTCCTCCTCCTGACGCCCTCGGAGCCGGTCCCGGGATCCAAGATGGGGGGGATAGGTGCCGCGAAAGAGCACATATAGGCGATCGGCGGGCTATGGACCCGCTGATCGCCTATATGTGAAACACCCGGTAACGGGTGTGTTTAATCGTCGGGTCTTTTCTGCCCGTGCGTGCCCGCCAGGGGGCGCGCGCGAGCAGAAAAAAATTGCCGTCTGGAGACGGCAACCCGCAGATGTAGCAGTGCCGTCCGTCCGTTTTTTTACTACGGGCGGACGGCAAGAGGTTACATTTTATTTTTAAACGAAATTCAAATGGAATCCCAAATTCAGGAACAGAAATTCGAAGTCGAACACATTCGGATGCATTGGGATTTGGAAATTCGGATGTGTCCGAATCTCTGAAAATTTGTTCGAATTTTGATCCGGAACAAAGCAAATCGCACATGTCTAATCCTGGCTCAGGTACGGCTCCCTAGTGACATGTATAATAAGGGTCTCACCTACCTTGTGCTGTTATGTACATTGTGGAAACATTGGACACAGCGAGTAGTAGTAAGGCATATTCATTTGGACTTGTTTGTAACTTTGAAGATGTTTCTCCACTTATCAAAGTGACTTTCTCAAAATGAGTGCTGGGAGCAATCTCCAGTCTCTGTAGCCACATGAGCACCTCATTCACCCTAATCCAATCATCATGGTGTCATGTAATGTGTGCAGAGGTTGATTGTCCAAGAATATGGCGGGAGGTATAAAACGGTGAAAATACTCTGTTATGATACAACAAGGCTGCTACTACTGAGACAGGCAACAAACAAACAAACATAACCGAAGCAGAGAAACAGGCTGGATTTTAATCTACAGACCAACATAATTTACCAGCTGTGTAATGTAAGGGGACTCCTCTCCCACTGGCACCAATGTAAAGGGGCCCTTGGCCCACATGGGACACTTCTCCAACTGACAACAATTATTAATATTATAATACAGGATTTATATAGCGCCAACAGTTTGTGCAGCGCTTTACAATATAAGGAAGACATTACAATCACAATACAATTCAAGACAAGATGGAAAGGAGGGCCCTGCCCTTAAGGGCTTACAATCTAAAATAATCTAAAATGGAGGAAGAAGTGATACATGAGGAGGTAGCTGTGTGGGGATGAACTGTGTGGGGATGAACAATGTAAAGTGGCCCGTCTCCCATTGACTCCATTGTAAGCGAGGCCTTCTCCTACTCACAATAATGAAAGGGGATACTTCTACCAATGATCACCAATGCAAAGGGACATTTCTCCTACTGACACCAATGTAAAGAGACATGTCTCTAGGGACCACCATCGCTGAGGGGGCATTTTCTCTAATAACCACCAATTCAAGTTGTGGGGGGATACTTCACTGACACCAATGTAAGTGGGACAGTTCTACTAACTATGTAAGGACTGGCTCCTCCACTGACTACTGATATGAAGGTGCCCAATTACACCAATTAAAGTAGCCCTTCTCTCACTGACACTAATGTAAGGGGACCCCTTCCCCCCAGACCACCAATGTTAGGTGGTCCTTCTCCCAATGAAACCAATGTAAGGGGACCCCGTTCACACTATCTACCAATTTAAGAGGGCCCTTCTCCTACTGGCAGCAATGTAAATATTTGCTATCGGGGTCCGATACACTTTATGTAACACAAGCTATTGTTTGATTGGATACACATCCAATGGAATGTTTAGGTAGGCCCTTATAATGCATGCTTTATTGTTGATAAATATTAGACATGTGCACCAGCAAAAAATTCGGTTAGTTTAGTTTTGGTTTGATTTGGATTTTTGTTATTTTGTTTTTCGGATTTGGGTCCGCAATTGAATTTGGATTCGGACGAAATTCGTTAGAGGTAGTCCGGTCGAAATTTTGTTTATTGGACGACATTTCATTAGCAGCAAAGTGACATTAGAAAAAAAATGTTTTATTTTTTATTTTTTTTACAGTCTGCAGAAGATGAAAAAAAAAAAAGCGTGAGGTTCCCCCCCAATTCATACCAGACCCTTTAGGTCTGGTAGGAATGTTAGGAGGGACCCTCCCCCAAGTTAAAA
>NW_017307048.1:511848-517773 GCF_000935625.1 Nanorana parkeri | reverse complement strand
GGCATTGGGAGGGTGTACCCGTGCCGATGGGGACAAGGGCCTCTTCCTCACAACCCTGACCCGGTGGTTGTGGGGGCACCCAGATGCCGCCCTCCCCCCTTGTGAATGAGTGAGGGGTACTTGTACCCCTACCCATTCACTAAAGGGTTAAATCAAATAGTTAGTAAAAAGTCCAGACTTTTAGATAAATTCCTTTAATTGAAAAAAAAAGAAAGATTTAATTTTTGACTATTCCTTTAATTAAAAAAAAATGGTTGGGGTACAAGTACCCCTTACTCATTCACAAGGGGGGAGGGTGGCATCTGGGTGCCCCCTTATTTAAAGGGGTACCCCGATGTAAATAAGCCCCCTTGCCTGCAGACTGCCACAACCACCGGGTCTCAGTTGTGAGGAAGAGGCCCGTGTCCCCATCGACACGGGGACACCCTCCCAATGCCGAGGGCACGTGGCCTGGTAAGGCGCAGGGAGGGGGGGGGCGCTCGATCGCCCCCCACCTTTCCTGCCCTGCCAGTGCTCGGATCAAGGGTCTAGTAGGGATTTTGGGGGGAACCCCACGCACTTTTTTTTTGTTTTAACTTGGGGGAGGGTCCCTCTTAACATTCCTACCAGACCTAAAGGGTCTGGTATGAATTGGGGGGGAACCTCATGCTTTTTTTTTTTTTCATCTTCTGCAGACTGTAAAAAAAAACAAAAAAAGGTTTTTTTATTTCTAATGTCACTTTGCTGCTAACGACATTTCGTCCAATAAACGAAATTTTGACCGGACTACCGCTAACTAATTTCGGGAATTCGGATTCGTTTGCATTCGTTATAGCTGTAATTTGGAATTTGGATGCATCCAAATCTCAGAATTTCCGAAAATTCGTCCGAATTTCGATTCAGAACGAAACGAATCGCACATGTCTAGTAAATATTGTAAAATCTAATTGTAACATGTATGTCCAATGTTAAGTCCTACTTCATATCTATATCAATCTCTATTTTGGTCATTTTATTTTTCTTTGTCCTGAATTTCCCTCAAAAATCTTCCCCATTCCTCATGGACAGGACACTGTAGATGCAATTTCCCTTCAACACCAATCAGATACAGGATGCCTAATACGGTATGTGCAATTGAACTTTTACATTCTCACTTCTATTTTCAATGCCTTATTTAATAAACCAGTTAGTGATCAGAAGGATCACAATCTCAGCAGGAGCTTGATGTTAAAGTTCCTGGAAGGAAGGGGTGTTTACTGTCACACACGACTATCACATGTCAGAAAACCCGCTCTTCCTACTGTGTATAATAATCAACAACACATAATGAGTAAGTGCAAAAAGCGCGTTATATGAAGTATAGTCATCATTATATTTAAAGTGTATTTATAGCAAAGTGTCATTTTTCAGTATTGGATATAGTGGGGAAGGGTTAGAACCCCGGTCAGATTTTACTTTTATACAGAACTCTATTACAGAGATTTCCTCTTACTCATAGTCCCGGTGACAATCTTTTCGCCAGACAGGAAGCAAATGAAACTCTCCAACAGCAACACAGACAGAAGTAAAAACGATTTTTAAGCAGGAGAGGCCGGGACTCCTATCTGATTTTTATTACTCTCTGCTTCCTTGTTGGAAATTTTCCCTCACTTCCTGTCTGATGAAACTCTTGGAACCAGAACAAAAAAACAAAAACAAAGAGGAATTCTCTCCAATGGAGCCTCAGATAGCAGTGAAACCCAACATTGGTTCTAATCCTTCCCCACTCTATCTAAAGCTAAGAAAAAGGTTCTGGCTAGACTTACACCATAACTTTGGTACCCTAGTCTGGAGTCCTCCTTTAGGTAATTTTTTGGTGGGAGTGGTTTTAGTCAGACAACTCACCGCTCGTTCCAACGGCTTTTATACATCGGTCTTGTCCATCCACACATGTCACCTCTGTCGTACTTTCACATTTGTAATCACACTTATAGCACTTCAGAGCGCTGCCTGTAAAAGAAAGAAAATGAGGCTCTGTGTATAAGTAATAACAATCGCATTGCCTCTATCAACCAATCACATCCTTTTTTATTAACTCTCTGACCTATACTATAAATGTATCAGACAATGTTGATTGGTTCTTATGACAACGAGATGCTGTATGATTGTATCACAAAGGTTAGTGTAAAGATTATCTTCTGTGGGGGCATCTTCCAGTACACGGCTTGTTTCCTGTCCAATAATTCCTTAAGGGAAAGTCAGCAATTGCTTCTGGTGAGCTTTACCTTAGTCTAAAATGATCAACAGGGCCAGTGGTGTAAGTAGCGTGCTTGATACCCGGGTCAGATTATTATTTTATCACTTCCAGCAGGTTCACGTAAATGTACATCATCTGCTGGAAGTGGTTATATCAAGAACACGGCTGCTGCGTTTTAAACAGCCGGTGATTGCTGTTTAAATGCAAGCGATCCGGCGTCTGTGTCCCCCCACCCCTGCATCGCTGCCGTCAGCTTCCAGCGCTCCGCTGTCTCCCGTGAGAGCCCGGGACCGGCACGGTGGGTTTTCCCTGATTGATCAGAGGAAGATCAGCAGGCTTCCAGCTGCTGATCTCTCCTCCAATCACTGGACCCGGAAGTGATGTGCATTACATCACTTCTGGTGTCACTTCACTGTACACACTCTCTGGCTCCTAGAGCCAGAAGAAGAAGCTGGTGAAGCAGACCTCTATCTATTTACCTGGTGTGACTCCGTCTTTTATATTTTACCCAAAAATTGGGTATTATTTTCTGTTTCTGTGCACTAAATTTCATTTTAGTGTATTTTATGCTAAAAATACTTGTTTGATAAACATTTTCACAAATACTGTGCGACATAAAAAATTTCACCTAGCATCTTTGTATTCTACAGAACCTCTGATTCCAGAAAATATATAATTAGTTGGGGGTTCTCTAGCCAAAAATGTGATTTTATCATGTGTGTGCAAATGTAAGAAATTGCTCCAGACAGCAAGTGGTTAAACCCAAGTTTCTATATAGATCAAAATGTATTTCTAAATACAAGCATTACAGTGAGTATTTTCTTTCCCAGAGCGGCATCCCTAGCATCACTGGCGGAACTACCAGGGTCGCAGCAGTCGCAATTGCGACCGGGCCCTGGCGTTCCGTGTTTTCTTGCACCGGGGCCCTAAGGGTTCTAGTTACGCCTCTGCCTAGCATATAACAAACCATTGCATGAAACCATTGCTAGCATGGCTATCCCCATAGTTACAGTGGTAACATCTACACTGAGTGGCCAGATTATTATGACCACCTGACGTTTGTAGGCTAATTAGCTATAATGTCGCGCTGAAGTTGCTGGAGGGCCAGACCATTATAAATAGGGAAGCAGGTTGTTTATCACGACAGTAGAAGTGATTGTTTTCTGAAGATACGGGGAAACAACGCGATTTAACAGCCTTTGAACGTGGGATGATTGTTGGCGCTCAGAGCCATGGAGCGAGTATCAGCAAAACAGCAGAATTGTTACATGTTCAAGAGCAGCTGTTGTTAAAGTGTTTAAAGACTGGACTGTCAGCCAAAAATCTGGGTCTGAACATGCGAATTGTGGCCGTCAGCGACTAGTCAATGTTAGGGCAGAACAGAGAGTGGCAAGATTCGTACAAGACAACAGAAGGGCAACAGTGCAGTGTCAGATTCCTCGCATCACCTTTCAACATCTCGTGGAGTCACAAGGTGGCCCAACGAAGTACTGATGGGGTGGTCATAATAATCTGGCCACTCAGTGTATATGCTTACAGTATTCCCTCCAGAGTTCTTTAAAATTGTTACATTGTGTCTCTTGTTGCTAATTATATTTATTTCCTATGATCCTCAGCTCCATCTAGTGGCCGTAATGAGGTATTTTCATGATTTACTACTGCCCGTGATATATGAAGAACGTGCGACCTGAAGAGAAATTATGATAAGAACATTCGATTTTGCCCCAACAGCTGGTTAATTCACACAATACGCATGTACATGCAGTTTCACTGAATAAATAGCTATGCAGCTTTTTTTTCTAAAGTGACCCCTTTAGTGTAAAAGTGCAGCTGTCTATCAGGCAAACATTGAAGGACCACTATTGTAAAAAAATATTGCACTCTGGTACCTGTATGTGGTTAGTATCTGTACTAATGATGTTCAGTTATGAACACTTTTTTTCACATGACCAGCAAATGTGACAGTTGCAAGGCTAGATTAAACTATTACACTGACAGGGATGCTAAAAATAGTCATCAATACTGTTAAAAAACCTGCACATGCTCTGACATATACTGAACTCTGATGACCGAATGCCGGTGTCAGTAACTCTTGATGATATGTGGAATGCTAATACTTTACTTCCGCCAGTGTGTATATTTCTTCTTCATGTATGTATTGATTCATTTACAATAAAAATTATACATGCTAAAAAAAAATACTGTTAAAAAAATGCATTAACTGATGTTGGCTTTAATTTATCTGTTAGAAGTCCATCTAACACTATCCTGCCTATGGGGGGACAATGCTACAGTTGCTGATTTGACTGGCGTATGAAGTGTTGGCATTATTAAACATAGTGGAACAGTAACAGATTTACTGCCAGGGTGAACAGGCCAATAATCTTTGTCATGGGGGCACAGGGAAACAAAAATTACTAATTTTGTTAAAAAAAATGCCCACTTTGAATAAAATTCCAAAAGCTATAAATATAACACGGCATTATAAACATGAAGGTACATTATTGCAGTAGAGGTCTTTGCTGGTCATTTGACTTACCAGTCTGGCAGATGAAGAGGAAGGCTAGGAAAGTGAGGAAGAAATATTTATGCTGCATGGTTCCGGATGTTCTGCAATGTCCTGTTATGTGTACTCAGTTCTACCACTGAAGAGTGTGGTTCTCTGATCTTCCACTTGCTTTTTATACCATCAGGATACAGGATAGAGTACGTGGTAAAGAAACATGGACATAGACATTTAATAACCGTCCTTCACAATCACGATGTGTGTAAAACAATTAAAGTTAAAGTTTAATCTGCTTATATATATATTTTGGGTTCCCTGGTTTATCCTTTCCTACCTCATCAACATGCTAAACATGTTTTATATACATTTTTTTATGTTTTTATCACATACCTTACTTACTAGGGATGCACCGATACCGGTTTTTCGGTATTGAGTACTGATATTTTTTTTTTCGGTACTCGCCAAAACCGAGCACCGATAGCGGAAGTCCCGTTAAGGAAGCTGAGCAGTGTCTAATGACTCGCCTCCCAGCTTCCTGATTAGCCGGGAAGCCGTCTTCTTGCTCGCTCATCACCAGGTGACAAGGAAGCATGGAGCCGGCTTTCTGGCTAATCGGGAAGCTGGGTGGTGGGTAATGATTTCTGACTAGCCAGCCTCCCAACCAATCAGGAAGCCAGGCGGCAAGTCATTACCCGCCCCCTCGGCTTCCTGATTGGCTAGGAAGCCAGCTCTATGCTCCCTGGTGACGAGAGAGCATGGAACCGGCTTCCCGGCCAATCAGGAAGCCGGCCAGCATGTAATGACTCTCCACCCGGCTGCCTGATAGCGGAAGTGCTGGTATTGGATAAGTATCGGGACTACTCGGTATTGGTACCGATACCAATACTAGTATCGGTATCTGTACATCCCTGCTTTATACCCATTATGGGTGGATGTCAGTTTGGAGTGGTGAGCGTTCCTAGGCAGGCTGTAGTAGCATGCAGACTGCCATATGTAATGCCCACATGTGATGCTGAGACCTTATGATTGAAAGGACTGAAATTCAATGAATGAAAGGGGTGGGCCAGGGACAGTCAGGTTGGAGAGGAAAGGGCTAGATAATGCTGGACTTCCTCCAGCTAGGAAATAAGACGAGCTCTATCTGACTTGCTGCAGCTTCTAATGTACATTGTGAGAAGCTCACAGCACTCCAACCCCCCCCCCC
>NW_017307048.1:509921-511771 GCF_000935625.1 Nanorana parkeri | reverse complement strand
GATAATGCCTTTGTTCATTCATAACGGGAAAGATAGTAAACGTGAGTTACATTCTAAAACTCACATGGGTCATCAGCCTGTATTGAGCATTTCCGTGTTCAGTATTTAGTTAGTTATGGGGTGTAGAGGAGAGGACTCAGTGTCTAAAGGTCTATCATTTTTTATCATAGATGTATTTTAAATGATAGAGACAGAATATTAACCACAAATCCAGAAAAAAACACATGATACAAATGTTATAAATTGAGTTGCAGTTCAGGGAGTAAAATGAGTATTTGATCCCCAAGCAAAACAAGACTTAGCACTGTGACGATAATGGGGTGTTCAAACTTTGCTTTACCTATAATGGCAAAAACTCCGCCCCTAAACACACCCTCTTAAATAATCTTATTATAATTCTTATCTTATAATAGTTGCCGCTTGTAAACGGCAGATTAGGGATTCCTGCTGCAGGAAAACGCAAGTTCCTGACACAGGAATCTCTAATCACACCTGAAATATGCTGTAGGTGTGAATGGGGCCTAATATGCACATACACTAAAGGTGCCCACACACCTGCCGATTATCGTACGATAATCGTGGGTGATCATGCAATCGTACGATAATCGGCAGGTGTATGGGCAACAGTAGAAGCGGTCACACGACTTTCGTCTTCCAAGCACGCTGGACAACCTGCCGAAAATCGTACAATTTTTGGCGGGTTGGCGGCGTGGTCGGAAGACGAATACCGCACGGCCCGATGTGCGCAAGCGCACACTGCCCGCTCAGCACTGCAATCATTGGAAGTCCTCCCCTCAGCAGGGAGGGCTTGCGATGATCGCAAGTACGATCTGCCTGTCCAAGATGGGCAGATCGTACGAGATTTTAATGAGCTTACAACCATCGTATAACGAAAGTCGTGCGATGGTTGTAAGGTGTATGGCCAGCTTAAAACACAATAATACACTTCTTACTCAACGTTACACCCCCCGCACAAATATAATAATAAAATTCCCCCGCACACACAAAATAATACACTCCCCCGTTATAAGCTCTCCCACACACACAACATAATATACTCCCCCCTTATTAACCCACACACATAAAATAATATACCCCCCCACATAAAATAATAATACACTCAACCCCCCGAGCCCCCTCACCTGTTCATGTCTTTGCAGGGAGGAGGCTGTGAGCTGGATCGATACCTGGTTATCTGGGGGTGATTAGTGAGGTCTTCAGCAGACATCACTTATCACCCCCCAGATAATCAGGGATCAATCCTCCTCACATACATCCTCAGAACTGTCAGAGCTCTGGCCGAAGGAAGCCGGAGCTGACAGGAGCTGCTCTGCGGTCTGCATACGACACAGATGCAGACCGTGGAGCTGCTCCCGCAAGTCAGGTACGCGGTCTGCGACCGTGTGCCTGACATGTCATCTGGCTGCGGGCCACATAGTACCGGCTCGCGGGCCGCAGTTGGTTCGCGGACAGGTACTTGGAGACCCAAATTTCCACTCACCCTCACTTTATTTTTATTCGCCAAATGCGAGCAGGCGAGTGTAAATTTTGAGCTCTGCACTAAGGTATAAAGTTTTAAAGATTGAATTTTGAAGGGAGAGATTATGAGGAATGAGGCTTGGAATATTAAGGTAAAGGCAACACAGAAGGTTAAGAGGGAGGTGTACTGTATTTAATATATAAGGAGGGCTTTAGGTTTGAAATTAATTATGATTCACTAACTGAGTAGGGGTGCTATAAAAACACTGAGAAATAGAATATATTTTTGAAGTGGAAAGTTTTGGTAAAGTATATATAGGATTACTGGTAAAATAATGTAAGTATATTTCGATATTCTCCTTTTTAATTTT
>NW_017307048.1:487778-509901 GCF_000935625.1 Nanorana parkeri | reverse complement strand
TTGTGGAGGGGGGGGGGGGGTGCGGGAGGTTAAGGCCTGTGGGGATATTAAGGAATCTATATTTTTATCAATGAAGATTTGGATGGGGCGGTACTGTAACCCCTAGATGGCCAGAAATTTTAATCATGCTGGAAGAGTACATCGGAAGGGCACTGATGGATTATGGAAGAATGGGAAAGGGAATGTATGCTATGGTGCATCTGTAAAAAATAAGTCTGACCCAGTTCAGAGACTCAGATCCCGAGTGTCCAGGGGTGGTTCCAGAGTCTAGTCTCGGGAGGGGCACTGCCTCTGTGTCCACTGACTCTCCTCCGGCTCGCCGGCTCTTCCCCTTCCCGCGTGCACATCTCTCTCCTCTCCCACCAACACCTCTGTGTCCACTGACCCCCCAGCTCTCCCTCTGCCACTGTGCCCACCTCTGTCCCACGACTGTCTGTGTCCAGTGACCACCCATGCTCTCCCTCTGCCACTGTGCCCACTCCCCCCCCAGCTCTCCCCCTGCCACTGTGCTCACCTCTGTGCCACCGCCTCCTGTGTGCACTGACCCCCCCAGCTCTCCCTCTGCCACTGTGTCCTTCTCTGTCCTACCACCATCTGTGTCCATTGACCTCCCCAGCTCTCCCTGCCCCCATGCTCAGTGGTGAGTCCACTGCAGCCGCTCCGGACGGTTTCCTACCTCATGCCGCACGCTACCTCATGTACCAGCTCTCTCCCCCTTCTGCTCTCGCTGCAGCTGCTGCACTGACACAGGCTGAGCTTTGGATGGAGCAGAGCCCCAGCAGGGGGATGTGCGGAATGAAGTCCTGGCAAGCGAGCGCTCTGAACCCACAGACAAAGGTGCATTTTTCTGTCCCCACAACAGCGCCAAGCCTGCTGTAGACTAGGCAAGTTAGGCAGCCGCAAGGCCTTAGGCGACTGCCTAACTCGCCGAATTAGAGAACTGCCTCTGCCTGCCTTAACTGATTCTAGAACTTTAGTGGGCCAGGATGATGAAGAAGAAGGATTCGGCCTCCAACTCAAGTACACAAGATGGTGACAGCGCTCGAACACAGACTCCTTGCAAACAGCATAAAGACCGCTCCAAGGATGTGGCTTCTCGGCTTGAGCAGTTTGCTCGGGAGCCCCCGAAGGGACAAATGCAATCAAAAGAGGTAGGATACAAAAATCGATGTGACACCCCATTGTCCTGCCGCTCAGATGCCGGCTTGGATACATCCGATGTGGAAGAGGGACTTGCAACCAACCTCCCTGCCTCTCCTTTGGTGACCAAATCCCCCAAGGTTAAAGTCAGTTCTCCTGAACCTACTCTTAAAGATGTCTTCTCCGCTGTCAAATGCTGCAATGCATCTCTGACCTCTTTGTCTGATCAGGTACATGGCATGCGGGCGTACATTTCATTCCTCTGTCATGACTTACAAAAGATCCGGGAAAAGATCAAGGTCCTGGAGGGCCGGCTCAGTGAGCTGGAAGATCTTAATCCTCCTATTCAAGCCGACCTGAAAATAGCTCTATAGCGTTCTTCTGAAAAGTTCCTTAAAAGGAAGATATTGAAAATAGGCTCCACCGCAACAATGTGAGAGTAGACGGCATCCCAGAATGCACAGAAGGCCCTGACTCCACTGCATTCGCTGAGAAATGGATACCAGATACTATAGGAAAAGAATACCTTTCCTCCATGTGCCTGGTAGAATGTGCCCAAAGGATACCGAATCGCCTATTTCTGCCTGGTGCCCCACCACATCCTATGCTGATACGCATGTTAAATTACAAAGATAAAGAGACGATCCTGCACAGTGCTCGAGAATTGGGAGATCTTTCAATTGCTGGCTCCAGGGTCATGCTTTTTCACAATTTTTCGCAGGAAGTTCAGAAAAGAAGTGCCAAGTTTTAAGATGTTAAACATCACCTTCGTCAACTGAGGTTTCAATATTCCATGCTCTACCCTGCAAAGCTCAGAGTCATTGCTTATGATGTTACCCTGTTCTGCGAAATGTCCAATGCTGTACTATGTGTAATATGTAATATGACTGACCGTGGGTCTGTTACATTTTATTGGTCGATGGCATGATGGAATGTAAGCTTTCTGTTTTTTCATGGAATGTACGAGACCTGGGCGATCGGACCAAGAGGCAGGCCGTTTTCTGGCACACTCTATTGTGTGCCTCAAGGAGACTCATGCCACCGCCGACTCGGTGCGTCTACTGGAGCGCAAATGCTTTCAGTCTGCGTTCCATTCATGCTACTCTTCGCATGCTAGAGGGGGTCTCTGTATTAATACACAATGGAGTTAAATTCACCTGTCTACAGGCAAAAATCGATCCAAATAGTAGATATGTATTTCTTCATTGTACACTGTTTGGTGAGGAATATGTCCTGGCAAATATGTATGTACCTCCTCTGTTTTCCAGTGATGCACTTGGGGAATTGGTGTTGTTCATTAAAGGTAAAATACCTCTACCCATTCTTGTGGTGGGTGATTTCAATAACATGCTTGGCGTCTTCTTCACACTAGCCATGTACAATTTACCTGTTTCTCTTTGCTCTTTGTTCATCGGAGTTTCTCCCCTTAATTTTTCTGGTAGATATTTTGTCTAGATCCCTCTCTGATCATGCCCCAATTCTTACAACATTTAGGGCTGGTCTGCGTTTTCCATCCTTACCCTGGAACTTGAACAATTATCCACACAGAATCACCCAGACTTGGGTGCATTCTGAAAAGCACCTCACCCCCTTTTTTAGCAATCATTGTCGCCACCTATGAATATCACATACTCGATTTAATGATTTCTGTATGTTTTGAGGAAGATAAATTATTTTGAACAGTAAGTAATTATATATTTATGTTAGATTAACCACCCTAGATACCCAGAAGAAGCACATAAGCAAAATGCATCGGGACAAATCCTTACAACTGCAAGCCAATGTAAAATTACCTGACTGTAAAAGATAGAACAACCAAGACGAATTATGGACACTATACATGGTCTTCCACATGTATTTTGGCTGCCCAAAAAAGGAAATATGGGGTTTGCTTTCCATTAAGGCTTTTAATCTGTATAATTACATTTTTTCTAAATTTTTGTATATTCAATGAATTAGATGGTTTTTTAATCAAACGTATGCAATGATTTGCGCCTCTTTAAACTCCATGTTGTATAATGTGTACAACTCTGGAAATTGAACCCATTCTGGCTGACCCTGTTTCCCAATGCCGTATCACTGGAAGAGGAAATATCTACTGTATTTTTATTGTCTTGAATAAGGATACTGCTCCCCAGGGGTGTGTCTGGGATTCTTTTATGGCATACTTTCGGGGTCTTCTCATACAACAGATAAGTCAGGTAAAAACTTGAAATAGACAGGTGGAACTAGAGGCACGGACTGAGGTGGCCACCTCTGAGGCCAATTATGTGACCTCCCCTACCCTTGTCAACCTAACTGACCTGAAGAAGTCGCAGTCTCAATTGGAGGGATTGCTTCTTCAGAAAGCAAAAAACAAACTGTTTTTATGCATCAGATGCATTGGGAGGATTGAGAAACCACTGGCAGAATGCTAGCACAAATTACTCGGTCTCAAAGGGGACTGAATTTTGTTGCTGCAGTGAAAGACCACCTGGGTTAGGTTCACTCAGACTCTGAAGGTGTCCTTTCAGTGTTTACAAATTTCTATAAGGACCTCTATGCCTCTTCAGATAGATATACCCAGTTTGACCTTCTCGAATTTATGAGTTATATTTCCTTGGCGGTAATGTCACAAGAGGCTACAGATGTCCTTGAGGGTCCTCTGGCTGAGTGTTTCCAGTTTCCCTTATGGAAAAGCACCTGGGCTAGATGGTCTCCCTATAGAACTTTACAAAAAGTATGGTAAGGTACTACTGCCCGCCCTTTTGGACACATTGAATGATGCCTCTTGGAGTGTCCTCCTTCCGCCCACTATGTACAATGCAGCGGTAGTCCTCATCCCAAAGAAGGGCAAGGACCATTTACTTCCCGAAGCATATAGACCAATCTCCTTACTGTGGAGTGGACGTATCTATGGGTTGTTCTCTACAAATTTGGTTTTGGACCCTGTTTCCCCTCGTGGGTACAACTATTATATGCTGCACCTTCTGCTCAACTATGGGTAAATAATACTCTTTTTCCCTCCTTCCCCTTATAGCAAGGTACTAGGCAGAGTTGCCCTCTTACGCCTCTGCTTTTTACTTTAGCTACCGTGTTTCCCTGAAAATAAGACCTAGTACCATTTTTGTGAATTGCTAAATATAAGACCTACCCCGAAAATAAGACCTAGTTGTGACCATTCCCAGGGCCGGTGGTGGCATAAGGGTGAACTTGAAGAGCCGCGGGAGAGGCAGGAGAGAATCAGCGGTGCCAACAAAGCCAGAGCTAGAGGAAGCAAGGCGGCAGCGGAGGAAGCAGAGCTGCATAAGCCGATGCCTCCTCTATAGCACCGACTCCTGTCACAGGCGGAGTGATACCAAATGCACGCCGCCTGTAAGGAATCAATAGTGAAAGCGAGCTTCTGGCCAGCAATTGGTTACCAAATTGCTCTTGGAAAGGTACAGCACCCCTGCTTGCCCTGATCACCCTATTCTTAAAAAAAAAGACCTACTCCGAAAATAAGACCTAGTGTGTTTTTTTTAGCCCCCAAAAATATAAGACAGTGTCTCCACATTTGGGCATTTTTCAGGTATCTATGTCAATTGGTCTAAGTCCTCCCTACTTCCCCTTGACCCTCTCCAGACTCCTCTACCTATTGGTGTTTCACTTCTACAGGTCGTATCCCATTTCACATATTTAGGCATCCATATTGATGCAAACCCCAATAGCTATATAGATGATAATAGTGTTCCTTTATTTTCCAGACTTGCTGCGCAGTGCAATGTTTGGAATAAACTCCCTCTCTCTGTGGTCGGTAGGACAAACTTAATTAAAATGATTTGGATGCCTCAACTGCTTTATCTCTTCCAAAACTCCCCTTGATGGATCTCCCCCCAAAATTTTAGGAGAATAAATGCTTTATCTAGAGACCTCATTTGGAGGGGCAAACCACCACTTCTTAAACTGGGGACCTTGCAAAATACTAAGGAGGGGGGAAGACTATCCCTTTCGAACCCCTGGATTTATTTTTTGATATTGCAACTTCAACAATTGGTGGGCTGGTCCCAATTGAATAATCTCCCTACGAATGCTCAACTATTCTCCCATATGTTTCAGGGCAAGGCTCCTGTACCCTTACTGGAAACCATATTACTATCCCAGTCCCCCTGCCCTACGCCCAAAATGCTTGCCAAGGTCTGGGTCTCCGTCAAGTCCTTGCTTGGTCTGACTGAATACACTACTATTACTCCACTTTGGTACAATAGGAAATTGCCTGAGTTCTGTAAACTGCAGGGGTTTCTCCATTGGCAGAAGGCAGGGATTCAGAATATGTCACATATCTATGTCAATTGTACCATAAGCTCTTTTCACCAACTTCAATCGCAGTTTTCTATTCGCAAGACCCAATTCTGTCAATATCTTCAATTACGCCATGCCCTCTCAATGCACCCTGGTGTTGGCAGTGTGGTAATTTCTGATCTTAAGATATTGGAAGAGGTGTTCTCCCCTTTCAATACAAAGGGCATCGTTTCCAAATTATATTCCTACATTCTACCTCACTTCTTAACCACTTCAAGACCAGGTGTTTAGACCCCCTTCCTGGCCAGGCCATTTTTCAGTGTTTCTTTTGAGGCAGATATAGGACAGATACAGGATGAGGAATGGGAAGCTGCCCTAAGTTCTGTTAGTATGTCATCTATGTCCTCCCCTTACAGGTTGACTCAGCCTTCTATTATACACAGAACTTACCGCACTTCAGAGTTCCTCCTTAAAATTGGGGTTAGGACTGACTCTAACAGGGTTATTTCCAAAAGGGTGAAGAGTTTGGAGAAGGCAGAAGAAGTGAACAATCTAGGACAACGTAGCTGAACTGGAAATCAGCCATTTTGGCCTAGATTGTTCACTTCTCCTGCCTTCTCCAAACTCTTCACCCTTTTGGAAATAACCCTGTAAGTGTCCTTAGTGCGGAATTGAACCTGGCTCTCTTATACACTTTCAATGGCGCTGTACCAAGCTGGTGAGATACTGGTTAGATGATGTAAATGTCATTTGTTCTGTCTTTCTGGTCCAGCTCCCTTGTTCTCCGTTGACATGTCTCCTTGGAGCTCTTGACTCTTCCTCATGGGACGAATTTACTGTGCTGGCTGTCTCTAGGGCCCTGTTTGCGGCCCGGAGGTTTATTGCTCTCAGATGGATGTCCTCCGCAATTCTGTCTGTTATGACCTGGACGGAGGAGCTGGAAAAGCTTACGTATCAGCAAAGAGGTAATATCTCCAAATTTTACGCCATTTGGGGAGGTGGGCCGACCGCCTGAATTCCCATGTGACAATCAGTTAGTGGCTCTCCTATGTTATGACCCCACTGCGTTCCTATGCCAGACCCGGATATATTGGTTATAGAAATGTCAACCTCTCTTACAATGCTAGAAGCCATACCATGGTAGGATAAATCTTTCGGGTGTCTCCTTTGAATGCAATCAGTTCTGACCTGATATGTTGTAAAACATTATTAATGAAGTCTTGCATGACCTGCTATTTTTACTAGTTGCTTTTTTATTTTATGTTATTATCTCTCTCTGGGAGCTCCTGTATGTTGCTGAGCCCTTTGTTTATCTGTATGTAAAAGTATACAAAAAACTTCAATAAAAAATGATCTGCTCTAAAAAAAAAAACAGAAAGGGGTGGGGCAAATATAGCTTAGGGGGAGTTCCAGAATTTAGTCTTGCCTAGGGCAGCACAAAACCAAAATACACCACTGCCACAACACATAGATGTGAGACCAACCTCGCTCCAGATTTTTAATATAAGTTGCTGATTTCCAGTTTGACTTCTATAGCATGACTCACTTCCATAAATAAAGGTGCCAGCGTCAGCTCTCTGACTAATGTGCAGTTTAAACCAGAATTTTCCTGTATCACAAAACTATAAAAAGCATTGTATATTTTTTTTATTATCTCAAGAATATAAGCCTTACTATAGGATCTAAAACATTTTACAAAGAGAAAAGAAAGACTAAGGGAAGCGCATGACTTCCCTGTAAATGTATAACAGGGTCAAAAATGAAAGTAATTCCTACAATACGTATTCCTCCGATTCAATGTGATCTCAAAGTTCTTGTTATCAGTCACCTCTTTTATCTTATGTAGCACCAGGGGTGTGGAATCCCTATCGCCCGACATCCGGAACATGCCGTTTCGGGTGTCGGGCGGGTAGTTTTTATGTACAATTAGCCCTGCTTAGGGCAAGCAGGGCTAAATGTACAGCTGGGAGCCAATGATCAGACCACTTGTACCAGCCTGTCTGTCCCCCCTCCCTCCCTGCCACTGTTTTCGGGGTCCCCTGCTCTTCTGGGGAACCCGGGGGCCACTGCAAATGAGCTCAGGATGGAGAGTGGGGAGCAGAGCGAAGAACGTCCAGGTTGCTTAAAATCCCTAGACAGGCTATGGAAGACCCATTCAATCCAGCAGCCCTTTCGGGGGTGAGCGCTACACTAATAATAATATTATTATTATGAATAATATTATTATATAATATTCATCAAACGCAGAAAAAGGGATTTTTATGGGGTGGTAAGTAATAGTGAAACAGCAAAAAGTTTCCCAGCACACTCACCAGCCAGCATGCAAAAAAACTTGTCTCACCGCTAAGGTTAAAAACAGAGGTTTAGATACACGCCTTCTGCAAAAAATGTGAAAGCCGCACAGCCGCGCCAAAGCACCTCCATATAGTGCCGTCCTAACTCTAAACTATGAGAGTCTCCATCTTGGAGCACATGTGGCAAAAGATCAAATTGGGTGCATGTTTGTGAGGAGGAAGCCCAACCTCCCTTAAAGGCACAGGGACGCAAAAGGGACCCCGCACATCACAACGGCAGCTGAGACTCCCCATGCGTCACTGCACCAAATCAGTCAAGCAAAACAAATGGCAAACACACTCATCAATTCGTTACCAGCTTTACAGCAAGGTGCACACGGAAGGGCTTAATACAGTACAACAGCAAAGGTTTTCCCGATGATCAGACCACTTGTACCAGCCTGTCTGTCCCCCCTCCCTCCCTGCCGTTGTTTTCGGGGATGGAGAGTGGGGACTGAGCGAAGAACGTCCAGGTTGCTTAAAATCCCTGGACAGGCAATAGGAAGACCCATTCAATCCAGCAGCCTTTTCGGGCGTGAGCGCTACACTTATAATATTCATCAAACGCAGAAAAAGGGATTTTATAGGTAATAAGTATCAGTGATACACATTTAGCAGATCAAGGTCTGCTTTTCAGACACACAAATCTCAAATTCCATGCAAATGAAATATTTACATATTGCTATTATTATAATTAGAGGTGCACCAAAATGGAAATTTTAAAGCCGAAACCGAAATTAAAAAAAATGTCAGGCCGAAACAGAAACCGAAAATGTTTTTTATTTTTATTTTTTCAATTTTTTAAAATATTTTATTTTTTATAAACTTTTTAATTTTTTTATATTTATTTTTATTTATGAATTCATTTTTTATTAAATATTTCTATTTTTTACTTTACTTTTAGGGGCTTCGGGGAAATATTAGGGGTCTAAACAGACCTCTGATGTTTGCCTTTTAAAATAGAAAAAGAGATTGAGAACACAGAGTCCTCAATCTCTTTTTCTGTACCCCCTGTTATAAAAGAACAGGAATCCTCTATGAGTGTTCCTGTTCATTGATAACATGAGAACATTGTTTGTTTACTATCACTACAATTATGAATGAATGGGGGTGATGTAGATCACTCCCATTCATTCATAATTGAGGATATAGTTAACATGCCATATGCTCAATTATGTACACACACTCAGCGATCACTGATCGCTGAGTGTGTGTACCTTGCTCTTCTCTCTGACACGCTGTCACAGGAGGCTGATCGAGCGGTGTAGGGAGGAAAGCCCAGCCTCCTGTGATAGCGCTGTCTCCACCCCCACACCGCTCTGCCAGACTGTGATAGGCGGCTGAGCAGTGTGGGAGGAGAGACGCCGGCCGCTCACAGCGCTCTCGTCTTGCAGCGCTCGGCCGGCTGTCACTTTCTTTTCTCCCCGCTGGAGCACAGAGCAGCGCCCAACGGGGAGGAAAGAAACCAGGGATGCGCCGATGTATCGGCCGAAACATGGCTCTTTCGGCATTATGCCAAAAGTGCAATTTTCGGCCGATATGTTTCGACGGCCGATATATCGGTGCATCCCTAATTATAATAGAATACTCCACTACAATAGTTCAAGGCAATGATGACTATATTTGCAATGTCATAGCCAAACATGCATTAATGTCCCATCCTACGCGCATTTCCAAACCGGTCCTTACTGCAGCGGTATAATAAGTGGAGATATTACGTGGGTGGGGGTGGTAAGACTCCGCTCCTGTAATAACAAGCCGTTAGACATGTACGTTTTATTTATTTCCTAATTGGATGCATCCAAATTTCCAAATAGCACCAATAACAAATTCCAACTTATCCAATTTTTTTGATAATGAAAACTCAAATGCGTGCACATGTAATTTAGAATGAACTGTTAAAATAACAAAACAGCATGTGGTTCTCCTCCAAATTCATACCAATCCCTTTAGGTCTGGTAGGAATTTTTAGGGGGACCCCATGCCAAAAAAAAAAAAAAAAAGCATGGGGTCCCCCATAAGATCCCTTACCAGACACTTGATCCAAGTAGTGGCCTGGCAGAGTGGGAAAAGGGGGACGATTGTGTTGGACCTCATGGCGAAGAACCGTGTCCCCATGTTAATGAGGAAAGGGACTCTTCCCCACAGTCCTGGCCAGGTGGTTGCGGGGGTCTGCAGGCATGGGGGCTTATCTGCATCTGGGTGCCCCCTTTTATAAATGGGGCACCCAGATGCCACCCCCTTTAGGGAATGAGTAAGGGGTAGTTGTTACCCCTACTCATTCACCAAATAAACAGTAAGATAGTAAATAAACACACCACATTGGTATGAAAAGTCCTTTATTAGTAAATAAACACACCAGACAATTTTTGACAAGTCCTTTACTTATAAAAACAAAAATAATCACCCATTGACAAATCCATTGACAATTATGTTGTCTGCAATGTAGATGCTCGTCAATCACGATGCCTGCCGCCCAATGCCATGTCCACATCTGACAAACTCCAGCCACTAATGACAGCTTAATTCTGGAAAGTAAACAAAGGGGAGGAGCAAGTTGTAGCATCACTTGACTTGCTGCACACCTTTGTTTACATTCCGGAGCGGAGCTGTCACTTGCGGCCGTTGTTAGCCGGGTGCTTCTTGCTAAAAAGGGGACAGACTGCATTTCCTCTCATTATCATGCAATGCGTCTAGGTCTTTAACCCTTGGTTAGGAAAGACAGTGGTCTAGTTTACAACTGATAATGTGATGTGTCAGCACGGTACAGTTAGGGTTGATTATTGTGTCACTATGGGTTGATAATGGAAAGCATTATCTCACCACCCAGCTCAAGGCCCCTCCAAGAAATTACACTGAATAGAAAAACTTCAGTTTTGGAGTTTTCAATATAAGAGCAAGTAACAATTTTAAACCTTTTTTTTTTTAAGTTCTGCTATGTAAATGGGAATATGTAACGAATGTTATGCCAATTTGATGGCAAAAGTGTAAATACACTTTAAATTTTACCAACACAGAAGTGGCATACAAGGCCATGATAAGATGGTACATGGTCCCCTCCTGGATGTCACATATTAACCCCAATTGCTTCTGTGGCTACTCAATCAGAGGAGACATGCTGTATATACAGTGTGGTGGTCATGTCCCTTTGCCATGGCTTTCTGGTTGAAGGTCTTCTGACTGCTAAGATCTCTCTTCCATAAAAATATTCCTAAAAAAACATGGCAGGCTCTATTACACAGCAAGATCAAAGCCTTGACCAAACAACAGCAATCACTAGCACACCATATTCTCATAGCAGCTCAGTTGTGCATTGCTAGGAGGCGGAAGAAACAACTCATCACTTTACCAGAGATCCAACACAGAGTAGATTAATGAAAAATTTATGTGCATTGTGAATGACAAACATTATACATTTCTATGTATATGGGGACCATGGTTACAATGTCCCCTCTTAAACTCCTATACCTATACTCATTGTATATTCTTAGTGTCTATTTAGTCTTTTATGGCACAAAACCTGCAGACATTGGTATGGAAGCTTTGTTCTCTTCGGCCTGTGATGGTGATTTTATAACTTGCTTATTGCTGTTTTATTGTAAAGTATAATTTTATATATAATTTAAATACTATATACATGTTTTCTGTAAACCTAAAAGTAGCTGTAGAATGTTATTGGACTGTCATGAAAAGAGGGAGAGGGAAGAAATCCACTCTCTGACTAACTGGAAAAGCATACGCAAGCAAGCTGGAGATGGTAACGCAGAGGATTGCAGGAGAGACATGCCTGGCAAATATTTCCCCTGTTACGTAGCTCCACTCAGATGATGCCTACAGTCACAGCCACCATTACAGCCTCCTCTAAGCCTATTCAATCAGGACTAGGCTGACAGTGACACTGCATCATCCAATGGGCAAGCATTCCCCCCAAGGAAGGACCTCAAGCTAGGATGATGCTTAATTCCAAAAACTGAATGCAGCATCCTGTCACCTATAAGATAGTGATGTCCTGGAGATGACGCATCCTAGAAATGTCACCTGGGCATCTGAATATTAAATAGAACATTCCATCGTCATCACATTCAGCTTGTTGAAATTCATCACTTCTAGATATAAGTAAATCAGATCACCCATCACATAGGTGTTCTGTTTATGAGAGCCCTCAAAGCTTCAATTTACCCATCAAACATGTGTCTGTTTAAGAGAGTCTGTAAAGCTTCAATTCACCTAAATGACTATGACAACACAGTTGTGTATTCAGGCCTCCATTTATGGCTGGCCCAGGCGTAGCTGTTTATCGGTAAAACTTTAATGAAAAGACAACAGCCAGCACACCTAACACACCCAGCTCACCTGGTCTGATAACAAAAGAATGGCTGTTATTTCACTCAGGCTAATGAACTTAAGTTCCAATCTATCTAAAAAATCAACTCCAGAGGGGTATTAGCTTATAAACAAATATAAATATAGCTGTGTCTCATCAAATTAAATCTGTACATACTAAACATGAGTGGTTTAGAGAGGCCTAAAAACATTAATTAACCCATCTGAGGCAGCCATAACCCACAGAGTGGTCAAGTTTAGTTTCTATACAAAACTAATTTGACAGAAGCTGTGATACATTGTGTTTTCTCCAGACTGACATGTCATCTCTGTCGTAATTTCACATTGGTCAGTACATTCATAGCACTGCCTGTAAAAGAAAGAAAATTAGGTTTTGTGCATTAGAGCATGTGAAGTAATGACAATCGACATTGCCTCTATCAACCAATCACATTCTTTTATTTCTCTTTCTGACCTATACTGTAGATGTATCAGACAATGCTGATTGGTCCTTATAATAACAAGATGTTATATGATTGTATCACAAAGGTTAGTGTAAAGATTATCTTCTGTGGGGGCCATTTTCCACTACATGGCTGGTTTAGGGTTGCCACCTGTACGGGATTCACCCGGACAGTCCGGATTTTGAATGCTGTGTTCGGGTTTCATGGCATCAGAAACCAGGACACAAGATGTCAAGCAGACGGGGGCAACCAAAATTAAGATAGGGGCTACTGGCCCCCCACTGAAAACAGTATCAACTGTGATATTTACATATGAATGGGCGGCGCTATGTACATATGAATAAGCCACGACTTATTCTCCGCCAAAAAATGTCCGCGCGTCGCTAGAGTGTTCGGGTTTGGCTTGAATAAAAGGTGGCAACTCGAGACTGGTTCCCTGTCCTATAATTCCATAAGGGAAAGTCAGCAAATGCTTCTGGTAAGCTTTTACTTAGTCTAAAATGATTCAACAGCACAAGTGGTGTAAGAAGAGTATAGGATACCCGGGGCGGATTATTATTTAAACCCAAGCTTCTATATACATCAACATGAATTTCTAAATACAAGCATGACAGTGAATATTGTCTTTTCCAGAGCGGCATCCCTAGCATATAACAAACCATTGCATGTAACTATTGCTACTATGCCTATTCCCTAATTGCAGTGGTAACATCTATATGCTAATTCCCTCTAGAGTTCTTTAAAATTGTTACATTGTATCTCTTGTTGCTAATTATATTTATTTCCTATGATCATCAGCTCCATCTTTGACCATAATGTGGTAGTATCCCGATTTACTACTGCCCATGATATATGAAGAACATGGGACCAGAAGAGAAATTATGATAAGAACTTTCGATTTTTGCCCCATTGTCACAACAGATGATTAATTCACACAATACGAATGTACATGCAGTTTCACTGGATGAATAGCTATGCAGTTTGTTATTATAAATAGACCTTCTAGTGTAAAAGTGCAGCTGTCTTTTCAGGCAAACACGTATACTCCTATACCTATAGGTATACTCGTTGCATATTTTTAATGGCACAGTCTTTTCTGGCACAAAACCTGCAGACATTGGTATAAAAGTTTTGTTCTCATTGGCCTGTGATGGTGATTTTATAACTTGCTTATTGCTGTTTTATTGCCAAGTATAACTTTATATATAATTTAAATACTATATACATTTTTCTGTAAACTTAACAGTAGCTGTAGAATGTTATTGGACTGCCATGGTAATGATTGCATTTCCTTGTACAACATAATAAAAACAGGGAGGGAAAGGGAAGAAATCCACTCACCGACTAACTGGAAAAGCAAAGGCAAGCAGGCTGGAGATGGTAACGCAGAGGATTGCAGGAGAGACATGACTGGCAAATGTCTCCCCTCTTATGTAGCTCCACTCAGATGATGATGATGATGCCAACAGCCACCATAACATCCACCTCAAGCCCATTCAATCAGGACCAACTGACAGTGGTACTGCATCATCCAATGGGCAAGCATTCCCCCAAGGCAGGACCTCAAGCTAGGATGATGCTTTGTTCCAAAAAATGAATGCAGCATCCTGTCACCTATAAGATAGTGATGTCCTGGAGATGACAGCGTCCTAGAAATGTCACCTGAAATAGAACAGAGGCATGGTAGCACAAAGAAGACCTTTGCCAGGATCCGAACAATATCACCAACTGCTCTGGACCTAGATCAGGACAGGAAAGAGAAAAGAGAGATGCAAAATCATGTGTGGTACAATAATAATAATAATTATTATTAATATTATTATTATTATTATTATGGATGCACCAATAAAGTTTTTTCGGTATCGAGTATGAGTACCGATATTTTTTTTTCTGGTACTTTTTTATACTTTTCGAGTACTGGTGCATTGTGCCTCAATTATCAGGAAGTCTGGCGTCTGAACATGACACGACGCCCAGCTTTCTGATTGCCTGTGAAGCCGGTGTTCAAGCGAAAGAACACCGGCTTCAGAGGCTGCCTGGCGTGCTGACCAATCAGGAAGCCGGGTGGTGAGTCATGAGGTGCCGTCCGGCTTCCTGATTGGTCATGATCCACCCCCCTGGCCTCCTGATTGGCTAGGTAAGCGGCTTTACTTGTTTCTTGGCATCATGGCTTCCTGACCAATCAGGAAGCTGGGACATGAGTAATGACGTGCTGCCTGGCTTTCTGATTGGCTAGGAAGCTGGCTGCAGTTTCCCAGGCAGTCTAGGAAGCCGGGTCATTAGGTGCCCCTGAGCTTCCTGATTGGTTACATACCACAGTGATGTCACTTACTGCAGCAATACAATTGCCATTTATTTAAGTTACACTAAACTCAGGAATTAAAGTGACGTTAAATTCTCGATTTCCCCGCCAATGTTGCTGTAACAATTTATCTTAAGTGATGCCTCTTGATCTGATCATCTTCTTCTTTCCAGGAGTTTTCAGCAGTCCTTCCCGCGCTGGTGCCAGACTCTGATCCAGTGCTGACTGCTGTTTCTTCCTTTCCCACGGAGTCTGTCTGACGTGCACGCTCTCGGCTGTGTGCATTGACTTACAGTGTTTCTCTCCTCTACTCCACGCCGGTGATGTCCACAAGTACAAGCCGGCTCAGATGGTCTGATGACTATAACTTCTTTTTTAGCACCTAGACACATATATATCAAAAAAAGGGAAAAGAGAAAGAAAGGGGCTTTTCGGTGACCGCTGGAAAATACCGGGGAATTGATCCAAAAATAAGGTCAGTTGATTCTTAGATATAATAAAATTTCATTTTAATACACTCAATTCCTAATGTCAATACATATATATTAAAATTCATCCAGATAATAATCATAAATAGATGTATACAACATAAATAACCTCCCTGGAGCTCACACAAAGATCATGATTATCAATTCGTATATTGGCCATTGCTCTCATTGTATTCATATCTTATTTCAATGATTAATTGTACATAAATATTCTACATATCATTAATTCAGCTATGATTCTGTGCTTGCTCCAGTCTTCGACGCGTTTCGCCAAACGGCTTCTTCAGGAAGTTTTGGGAGATCATTTGTGATATTTCTCTATCAATCAAACATAAATTAATTTAACTCCAAAATAAATGCAATATTGAAATATCTAGTACCGATACAATAATAGAAGGTAAATACCAATTGTTCCGGCATATGGCGGTATCCGTCCACTGATCCGGAGATAAATCCTCGTACCTCCAGGGAGCAGAGAGAGAGATAGGACAAATGTAGGTGGCTAGCAAAAAAGGTGTAAGGTTATTGTGATCCATATAATCACATTGGATAAGTGCTCTTGTATTGTATCTAGCCAACTGCCCTATTGATACTTTTTTGTAACTTGATTGGCATATATGTATCCATATCTCTTTGGTCACTGCAAGGTGTAACTCCCAGCCTTTGCAGACGAGAACTATTCCACTTATTTAAATCAATTGTTAGTGCTATCAGTAAATCTCGGGCAGATTGGAAAGACAAGCAAAAGCTACTTAGTACATATATGAATATAGTGTATCTTACTAAGCTGTATACATACCCTTGTAGCCAGGGACTGGACTGAGGCACACCACCCCACCATGAGGAACATCCACCGGCATAGACCCACTCTCTCCGAACTAAATCCCTGCTGCACGCCATCACATCAAAAATCCTCCAACTCAGCTATCCATCTAGTGGGGCTATGCCCAGAGTGGGGCACCACCCTCCCAGCCCGTATACAAGGAGATCGAATATCCAAAGCGGCGGGGCTAGGAATGGAAATAATGTCAGCTGGGCTCACTCAAGTCCCCTCTATTTCGGCCACCTACATTTTTCCTATCTCTCTCTCTGCTCCCTGGAGGTACGAGGATTTATCTCCGGATCAGTGGACGGATACCGCCATATGCCGGAACAATTGGTATGTACCTTCTATTATTGTATCGGTACTAGATATTTCAATATTGCATTTATTTTGGAGTTAAATTAATTTATGTTTGATTGATAGAGAAATATCACAAATGATCTCCCAAAATTTCCTGAAGAAGCCGTTTGGCGAAACGCGTCGAAGACTGGAGCAAGCACAGAATCATAGCTGAATTAATGATATGTAGAATATTTATGTACAATTAATCATTGAAATAAGATATGAATACAATGAGAGCAATGGCCAATATACGAATTGATAATCATGATCTTTGTGTGGGCTCCAGGGAGGTTATTTATGTTGTATACATCTATTTATGATTTTTATCTGGATGAATTTTAATATATATGTATTGACATTAGGAATTGAGTGTATTAAAATGAAATTTTATTATATCTAAGAATCAACTGACCTTATTTTTGGATCAATTCCCCGGTATTTTCTAGCGGTCACCGAAAAGCCCCTTTCTTTCTCTTTCCCCTTTTTTTGATATATATTGTATATATAGGGGTGGTGTCCCTGTTTGTGTGATGGTTCCTAACCTATGTAATACACTAGCACCTAGACACAAACAAGCACTTAACCCTTGCAGTGCGGGGGTAGCCCCGCCCATTGCGGGGGTTAATATATATTAATATAACTTTGGTACCCTAGTCTGGAGTAATTTTTTGTGGTAAGAGCAGGGCCATCTTTAATATCCATTTGGTCCTGGGCAAACATTTTCTTGGCCCCCCCTGACACCCTGACGATCGGGAACTGAGTGATCAGCAGTATGTGATCACTCAGATCAATAGAGTCAACATGTGACAGCTGCAGTGTCACACGTCGGCTCTAACTATGGGGATAAGTGTAATTCACTCATCGTATAATTCTCCTTTCAGGTTAAATGTGTATACCTACCTCTTCCACTGCATAGAGTAACAACAACAACAATGGCACCTGAGCATGTCCACTGAGTCAGTATTATTATTACCAGGCAGCATTATGCCATGTCCCAGCAGTGGCATACATGCCACATCCATGACCCTATGGAACATCCATAAACACCCACTATGATGTAAGAGGGGGTGATGGTGACGACATCCCACCCTGAGCCCCCCAGCTGTTGTGATACCAGCAGTGACGTCATATGACATCACCCAGTTGCAATGCCACACCCCACCCTCTTTAACCCCTCCCACGATAGAGGCCCAAATCAGCAGCCCTCAGGACCTACATGAGCAGGGGGTGGCTGATGCTGCAGCCGTGGAGAGGGTAGGCTGGGACCCCATGCAGCACTGTGCTGGGAACAATCTGTCCTCCTCCACAGACTGTGCGGGAGGTGACATCCTGGCTTGTAGAGATCACCAATGTACGTAGGGAAGAGAGGCTGCTGCCCCCTAGCGGTCATGATAGGACGGTGCAGCAGAGGCGGCCAGTTCAGATGCAGTACCAGCACTAATTTATGGGTGTACAGGGTCGTTGCAGGGTGCATTATTCCGATGCCAGCCGCCTAAGCCCTACACTAGGGCCCCACAACAATGACTGGGCCCGGGGCTGCTGCCCCTTTTGCCCTGCCTTAAAGACACCCCTGGGTGAGAGTGGCTTCTGTAGACAACTCACCGATCATAACAGAGGCTGTGATGCCTCGGTCTTCTCCAGACTGACACATCTTCTGTCATACTTTCACATTTGTCAGTACAGTTATAGTGCTGTCTGTAAAAGAAAGAAAATTAGGTTTTGTGCATAAGAGAATGTGAAGTATTTTCTTTCACTTTCTAACCTATACTATAAATGTATCAGACAATGCTGATTGGTCCTTATGATGACTAGTGATGGGTCGAACACACCCGAGTTCGGTTCGAATTCAAACTTTCGAACATGGGAAAAGTTCAAATTTGAACTCAATGAAAGTCTATGCGACCTGAACTTTGAAAATCAATTGTCCCCTTTGAGAAGGCTTATATGCAAGTTATTGACCAAAAAGTGTATGGGGATTCGGGTACTGCCCTGGGGGACAATACGGTTTTTAAAGGAGAAGTGGTTTTAACATCACTTAAAGTGAAACAAAAATAAAAAAATCCTCTAAATATGATGCCTGGGGGGGCCCCAGGCACGATAACTGCCTATAAAGTGGCACATTTAAACGATGTATAGAACCTGCTGCAGCAAAACTGACATTTATAAACATAAAAATTACATTTATAAAGAAAAAAAAAGTGTGCGGTTCCCCCTCCCAAACAGGAATGTTAGGAGGGACCCCACTTAAAAAAAAATGAGTGTGTGGGGTTCTCCCTCAAAGTCATACCAGGCGCTTAAGGTCTGGTAGGAATTTCAAGGAGGAACCCCACCCCCAAAAATGGGGAAAAAAAAAAAGTTGTGGGGTCCACCCTAAAATTCCTAACCAGACCCTTGATCTGAGCACAGACCTGGCAGAGAAAGGGAGGAGGGGGGACGTGCGAGCACCCCCCCCTCCCATACCAGGCCACATGCCCTCTACACTGGGAGGGTGCTTCCCCACAAGCCCTGGGGAGTTGGTTGTGGGGGGTGCGGGCAGGGGGTCTTATTTACATCGCAATACCCCTTTAATAAAGGGGCACCCAGATGCGCCCCCTCCCTCGTGAATGACTAAGGGGTACTTGTAACTAAAGGGTTAAATAAAAGATAAATAAAAAGTCCAGACTTTTAGGGAAAATCCTTTAATTGAAGTAAAAGCGCATTTTGCCAATTCCTTTATTGTAAAAAAAAAAATGTAAAAATTTTTAAAAATGGATCTACCGGCATAATCCTAGAGTCAATCATGACATCCAGCGTTGTCCATGATGAGAATGACTCGATGAAATAAAAAAATAAAAAATAAATAGAAAAAACAAAAAAATAGGCGCCCGTGGACCCGTCCGCGCACGACGAACTCCCGCCGCAGAATGGCATTCTGACAGATGTCGGCAAAATAAACAATTGGGCAGAGCTAGCTAGCTGTCACTGTTTGCATTTGTCTGGCACCTGACAGGACTTACCTGTGTGAGCCATGATTGGGCAAAGTCATCATGACTTTGTCCAATCATGGCTCTTTCAGTTCTCCGTGCTGTGATTGGGTAAAGTCTTGCACCTGACCTGTGGTCAGCAGCATTGCTTTACCCAAACAGGGCTACACAAGGCACTGTGCGGTGCACAGTGCCTTGTGGGGTGCTCGGCGACACCCTGACAGTTCTTGTGTTTGCCGGACACACACATTGCGGATATTCGATTTGAACTGTTGTTCAACTCAAACATCGAGCCCATCCCTAATGATAATGTAGCCCTGTTGTGATTTCAGCCCTTTAAGGGGAAATATATTGCAGCTGCAGGTGGAGCCAGAGAGCACAGGTTGTGGGGATTGTAATACAGAGTAGGGATGAGCTTCGCGTTCGAGTCGAACCTATGTTCGACTCGAACATAGCATGTTCGAGCGTTCGCCGAACACCGAACATTATGGGATGTCCGCGGTCTGTTCGACCGCGGCACATCCCACAATGCACTGCGCCGTCCGAAGCGGCAATTGGCTACAGTCCTGCACCTGACCGCAGGTCAGGTGCAAGACTGTGCCAATCAGGGCTCAGTACAAATATGGAGCCCTGATTGGGCAGAATTTTGCAAGCTTTGTCTCAAGAGGATCAAGCGTGGCAAAAACATCAGCCGCTTGGGTACCACTTGCTTGAAGAGACATATGTAATCATGGGGTTGCGTAATGGTAGGGGTGAGCTTACATATGGGGTGTAGGTTACCTTCGGCCTTGGGATTTGCCTGCGGACAGCTTGAGACCGTATGTCTTGGGGAAGCGCAATAAAGGCAGAGGTGCTTCTCCCTGCTTCGGATCCTCTCCGGCTGGGACAGGGGACCTCGGATGGCTCCAACCTCCATTGGCTCGTCCGCGGGGGGAGAACTCCTTGGAGTGGGTGAGTGGTAATAACCTGAGACCCGTTCTGTTCTCCTCTCACGCAATCTTCTATCTATGGAGATGGCACGTTGGATGATGTCTTCTAGGGTAGGAGGTAGATCAGCACGGGCGAGTTAGTCTTTCAGCGCCTCTGAAAGCCCCAGCCTAAACTGGTTGCGTAGACTAACGTCAGTCCATTCAGTCTACCTGGACCACCTGGTGAACTCGGCGACGTAGTCCTCTACTGGTCTCCTTCCTTGTTTCAATGACCTAATGGCGGTCTCAGCGGTAAGCTGTTTTGTGGAGTCTTCGTATAACCGCAACATGTTCTCCAGGAACCCAGGGAAGGAGTTAAGTATCGGATCCTCTTTCTCGACTTAAGTATCGGCCCAGGCTCTGGGCTCGCCTCTAAGGTAGGAAATTAGGGTGAGCACTTTAACTCTATCAGAGGGGTAAGTCCAGGGTTGGAGTTCAAACATTAACTTGTTGGCGTTAATGAACTCCCTGAACCTGCGTCGGTCACCAGTGAAGACATCTGGAGGGCTGACCTTGGGTTCGGGCGGATCCCTGGTGGGGGCCGGAGTAGCAGGGATCTGGGAGCGTAGGGTCTGGTTTTCATGGCGGACTGCTTGCACAGTAAGTGTCAGCGCTTCAACTTTCTGGGCGAGGGCCAACACATAGGTGGTTAGTTCCGCTGGATCCATATATTTAAGGTTCGATGATTCTGTCAGGGCCCGGCCTTGGAAGTGTATGGTGGATCACAGCTGCGGTTCCAACTGGGTGTATAGTGCGGTTGTCAGGCTAAAATCCCCGGCGGCTCTCTCAATCATAAACGGAGAGTTGGGGATTTAGTCATCATGGATCGCTAATTAGTAATCGGTAATAACCGTCGAGGTAATATTAACTCATATCCCTGATGTTGGCAATCCTATCTGGAATTGTGGTATAAGCGGATGGTAAAGTCTCTATGACAGATAACAGCAGCTCTCCCCCTCACAGCATAAATGGTAATAGTATTGCAAAATGAGAGAGGTGATACCCAAAGTCTCCACCAGAGGGCAGCGCATATGAGCCGAGATACTTGCAAGGTAGATCTATCAGATACTTGCGGTTTGGTGGTATGAGCGATCAGGTTCCTCCAAGAGAAGTCCAGTGGATGCTGGCTGCTGGGGAGCTGTTTGGATCCGTGATGAGAGGTTCGAGGCGGCTGGTGAGGTTCCTGTTGGGGGGGCTGGTTGGCGGGGAGGGGGTGCATTGCGGAACCTGGCCTTGGGGCGGCAGGGAGAGCAAATCCGGCCCTGCTTATAGATAATAGCATACAAACAGTGTAGTTCTTCTTTAAGACTTACCATCCTGTTCCAGCACTGCCAATTCTTAAATCTGTTATAGAACTACTTCCACCTCTGTTACAAAGCTATTGTGCACCCCCAAATATAAGAATGCTATATGTCAGGTCCCCATCCAAGAAAAAAAAATGGGGCAAGCGTTTTTTTATCGATTAAAGTCTTTTAACAAACTCTATATAAGATTAATTCAGCTTTTATAGTTGACAATACATGGATATTGAATAACAAATAAAACACCCACGCTCAAAGGATGGAAGAGTATATGTTTAACCATATTACACTAGATCAATTATACTATATCAAAAGGAAAGATGTATAATTACTATATTTTGTATAGTAATTATACAAATATATATAAAATATAGAATTTATTATTTTACCATCATACTTTATTCATTTATATATTT
>NW_017307048.1:472697-487744 GCF_000935625.1 Nanorana parkeri | reverse complement strand
GTATATATATACATACACATATATATATATATATATATATATATATTTGGGGTTTCCTGTTTTTTCCTTTTCCTCCCTCATCAACATGCTACAAAACTTGAAATACATTATTTTATGTTTTTTTTACATTACAGCTTATTTTATACTCAGTGACATTATTATAGTTGGATGACCCCACTGGTGGTGGGGTTGTTAAACATGCCTCTCATGTTTACCACCCTCTCAGATGAACACAGGAGTGCTCAGTAGAGAGAATTCCTTTGTTCTTTCTTAATGGAAGAGATAGTAAACGAGTTACATTCTGAAAACTCACATCAATGAACAATAAAAAGGTAGTAATATCTATATCTATATTGTAGGAAAGTCACTGGTCTTTACTCAGTATTGGCAATAAATGCAGCTTTATTGCATGCAACATAAAAGTCTCTTATCATCGACAGGGTACATTCCCCCTTTTAAACAAACAATTTCCGGCAGAACTCAACAGTAACACAAATAAAAAGGCCTACTCCACCTTAGGAGGCTAACTAAACAGTAGTGTCCCTCACTACGTCCTACTGGAGCGGCTATTCCAGCTTCCAGTATAAATGAACAAAAACACAGTCCAATACATACATTTGTTCTGGCTGACCTTATTCCCCAAAATATGCAGACACTCTCCAGTCTGTGTCCATCCAGTGCAGCCTGGATCTCACTCTGAGCTCTCTCTCTCTCCCTCTCAGTCACTATCAGGTGCAGGCTAATTAATAGAGAGAGAGGAGGTTTACCTGTTGGGCCAGGCTTAACCCTTTCCTAGCCAGGGAAAGCTGCCCTTTTCAACCTCTCACTGACATACACAGAATTGTGTACCGTCACAATATACATACATATACACACACACACACACACACACACACACACCTATATATTGTGGGGACCCCAGGGGTACACAGCTTTTATTTCTTCCACAGGCAACAAAACAGATAGCTTCCTTCAGCAGAATGAAAAAACAACAAGCTTTCTTCAGCAAAACATAAAATACAAAGCAAAAGTCCTTCCACAATGTTGCACAGCCTTATGCGTTTTTTTTTGTTCTCACCTAGACAATGTCCATCTGCTTCTGAGAGGCCACACATAGAGCCGTCTGTCTCTCAGCTCCACACTTCCCTCTCTGACTCTCACCTGTGTTACCTTTTAACAGCAAAGGCTTTAGGGTATCTGCCCTCCCAAATTAACCCATTTTTAGCCCTCAGCAAGGTAGACTCTCTACATGTCCCCCCCTCTGTCCTTGGCCAGGGGCCTGGACAAAATGACAATAGACCCGGGAAAGGGCGTCCACATTTTGATGCTCTTTCCCCGGTCTATGCAACACTGTAAAGTTAAAATCTTGGAAGGTGAGAAACCATTTTGTTATCCTGGAATTTATATCCTTATTCTGCGCCATCCACCTAAGAGGGGCATGGTCTGACACCAGCTTAAAAGGGTGGACCCAACAGGTAATATCAGAGTGTAATATCAGAGCTCATTTTAAGGCGAGGCATTCCCTTTCCACAATGGAATAATTTTTTTCGGCCGGCTCAAATATAAATAGGGTATTTTTCACCCCAAGCCACCTGAGACAAGACTGCCCCCAGTCCCAGTTTTGAAGCATAAGTTTGGACCAAGAACTCCTTCTGAAGGTTCGGGGCTACGAGGACAGGTTCTTAGCACAAATCCTGCTTCAATTTGCAAAATGCTGCTTCTGCCTCACCAGTCCAATGGATAACTGTGGATTTTTTCCCTTTTGTGAGGTCTGTCAGCCGCGAGGCCAGGCTTGCAAAATTAGGAATAAATCTCTGGTAGTATCCCACAATTCCCAGAAAAGAACACCTGTTTTTTCGTGATAGAATGGGGCCACTTTTCAATGGCCTCCACCTTGTTCAACTGGGGTTTAATCAGTCCTCGACCTACCACATAACCCAAATAGCGGGCCTCCTCTAACCCAAGCTTGCTTTTCTCAGGGTTCACTGTGAATCCTGCCTTTCATAGGGCATCCAGGACCAACTGGACGTTTTGTAAATGACTCCCCCAGTCTCGGCTAAAGATGACAATATCATCCAGGTAAGCACCTGAGTAGTCCTAATGGGGTCTTAGGACTTGAACCATGGCCCTTTGAAAAGTGGCAGGGGCCCGATGTAACCCAAATGGCATTCTTAGATACTGCCATAATCCCTAGGGGTGTTATAGTGTCAATTTGATAATACAATACAAGCCCCCTTTTTAATTCAATATAATACCGGTCCTCTTTAGAAATATATGTTAAAAGTCAAGAAAGTCTCAAAATGAGTATTCAGTAGATTTTCAGTCTATGTCTGCTTTTGTTTATCTGTATTGTACTTTGCACTTCTTTTATGGTATAGCATATTGGAACTAGCCATGGTGATAAGCTATCTATAAATAATGATTCCAAAGTCCTCTGTTCTCATGCCAGCAAGTAGAGTTATTAATGACTGATGTCATATGATGCCACAATTCTTGTTATTCAAGATGTGTTCATAGGGTACAAAGTTTAAACAATGATTCAGCATTTGTATACAAATAAAACCTCATCTATACATAGGGACTGTATAAGGGTCGCCATTTGGTAAGGTGGGGATCCAACGTTTTTTTAAGCTGTGTTGAGAATAATCTTGAAAATGGGCTCCCAACAAAGCAAGGTATATCCTTCTCCTATATATGGGGAGGAGTGTTGTACAAATTATGTTGGAAGAGTGTCATGTACTGAATTTCATTTGGTAAATCCCTGGGTGGGCAAAACATTCTCTTGATGTGGGATATATTTCTTGTGCCCCTTACAAAGCTAGGCTGAAGACAGGTGTGTCACCAATCTATCATAAACAATACCCTTTATCTGTTGAGAAAAAGGAAGGTATAAGACCTATGATACAAAGTTTTCTGAAACAGAGTATTTTAGTGCCTGTAATCTCATTTTACAACTCTCCCATTAATCCAGTACATACATTTGATGGCACTTATAGGTTTGTACAAGACCTCCGTGCAATCAACAACTTAATTATACCAATTGCTCCGATTGTCCCTGATGTACTGTCGCTGATCACGTCAATTCCCGCCACAGTATTTTCTGTGATTGATTTAACAAATGCATTTTTTTCTGTCCTAGTTGACAAAGAGACACAACTACTATTGGCTTTTACTTTTGAGGGTCAACAGTACACCTGGACCCGCTTGCCTCAAGGCTACATTGACTCACCCGCAGTCTACTCTTTAGCACTCCGTGCTACATTGCAGTCATGGTCAACCAGCCATGGTTCTGTCCTCCTTCAGTACGTCAATTACCTACTGTTGTGTAGTCCGTCCCAGGAGGCTTGTCAAGGTGATTCTGTGTCATTGCTTAATCGTTTAGCTCAGGAAGGTCACAAGGTGTCATGTAAAAAACTACAATGGTGTCACATTAAAACATGGGGAGAGGAGAATAAGTCATAAAAGAGTGTCTGTCTTAGTGGGAATGCCACGCCCACAAACCAAGAAGGACTTGTTAACCTTCTTGGCCATGATTGGTTACTGCCGCCAATGGATACCAGACTGCTCTTATTATGATAATGTTTTAAGACAACACGCTCTGGGTGATAGCCCGGATGTCATACACTGGAATGATGAAATGATTTATGCTTATGTACAATTAAAAACTTCTATGGATTCCAACAAAATGTGGGAACCATTCACCCGCCCCAGGTTGCTGGGCTTCACCATTTAACATAGTGACCTGGTCTTGGGCTGGGATAAGAGTGGGGTCCCTCATCTAAGCACCCAGAAAATCTTCCCGGGAAACCTCTAGGTCAGCGAGGTCTGGCTCAGAGGAAGAAGCCACCACTTCTAACCCTGTAAAAACACTCCTAATGGACCCAGGTCAGACTCCGCAAGCACAGGCGTGTCATCCTCTTTTTTGAGGGGAGGATTCTGTACCCTTTACATTTTGTTCATACAAGTCCCAAAACAGTGGAAAGTCATGTCCAATCAATAGGTCGTGGGGCAAACCCGATATCACCCCAACGTTTAACGTAGCAGTTCCCACCAAGGAAGACAGGGTTACAAGGGCTACAGGGTAGTCTTTGACAACACCATGCACACACATTACCCCCACATATTCTTTAGGGATCGGCTTTCCCCAAAGTTTGTCCACTCTAAGCAGGGTAACAACACTCCCAGAGTCAAGGAGTGCAACAACCTCCTTACCATTAACGTGCACTGCTTTCTCAGGCGGTTTTTCACTTTTGGACACACAGGCCGCGTAGGCATACAGGGAGCAGTGCTGGCACACGTCACTCTCCATTGGCTCCTCTCGTTTTGGACACTGGGCTGCCAGATGACTCAGTTGTTGGCAGGTCCAGCAACACATGTCCAGGGGTCCTCTTTCCAGTGGCAAGTTCACCGGAGGGTTAGATGCCAAGGTACCTTTATTATGACTAGCCCGCACCCGAGCAGACACCGTGTGTATGTCTGCGGACATCATAGTCCCAGTGCGCACCTCTCTTATAGATGCAGGGTCCCCCGACAAACCCTCACCACAGGTGTATCGCTCTACTGCTGTAGCCATCTCTTCTAGAGTTTGGGGTTCTGTCTGGGCCACCCAACGATATAGTCCCTTGAGGAGGCTGTGCACAAAGTGGTCCAGGGCGACCCGCTCCACCAGCTGCTGTGGGGAAAGTTTCTCTAGCTGCAACTAGTCCTTCAGGAGGTGCAGCAGGGCAAATAACTGCACATGGGCAGGCTTGGCCTGGTCATAGCGCCAGGCATGGACTGGGCTTGCCCTTAATGTAACAGTCACCCCCAGTCTGGCCAAAATCTCTGCTTTCAACTGCTTGTAAACGCATGCTGTAGCAATTGCCTTTAGCAATTTGCTCAAAAAGGGAAAGATAAGCCTCCACACTGTCTGCTGTGGTCATCTTTTGCAGAGCATGCTGCACAGCCTTCCGAGGGTTACTTGGTGTTTCACCAACCTCCTGGACTCTTATGATTTGCTGTGTCACTGTGTTTAGTAATGCCGCTATCTGTTCAGCCAGCAAGCGATTGGTCTCCTGTTGTGCTGCGACTGCCTGTGCACTGCTGTTGTGCCACTGTGGCTTGTACTAGGTGCTTAAAGGAGAACTATGAGGTGAGTGCTTTTGACTAGTTCTAGCCGACCTGTGACAATGAAATTGTCACAGGTCAGCTCAGTAGATCAGTGTCTGCGTTGAGGTCCAGTGCCGTCTGCAAAAATACTGCAAGCACTATGTTTGAGACTTGTGCGCCGTCAGAAAATTTGTTTCGTTTCGGAATATCCGTTATTTCGTATTTCGTAATTCGTGTCCGAAACTCAATTCGGATTAGTACGAAATACGAATTTTCGTTAACTTCATCATAACGAATGTTCGTAACGGAACGAAAATACGTTAACGGAATTCCGTATTTCCTGCCTGTATTGTAATGCAACCCTCAGCATCAGCGGATCCGAATTTCGTATTTCGGATAAAGAAAAAACTACCATCAAAGGCATCAACTCCAACATTAACAAAGGTATTTTGCTTCATCATAACGAATGTTCGTAACGGAACGAAAATACGTTAACGGAATTCCGTATTTCCTGCCTGTATTGTAATGCAACCCTCAGCATCAGCGGATCCGAATTTCGTATTTCGGATAAAGAAAAAACTACCATCAAAGGCATCAACTCCAACATTAACAAAGGTATTTTGCTTCATCATAACGAATGTTCGTAACGGAACGAAAATACGTTAACGGAATTCCGTATTTCCTGCCTGTATTGTAATGCAACCCTCAGCATCAGCGGATCCGAATTTCGTATTTCGGATAAAGAAAAAACTACCATCAAAGGCATCAACTCCAACATTAACAAAGGTATTTTGCTTCATCATAACGAATGTTCGTAACGGAACGAAAATACGTTAACGGAATTTCGTATTTCCTTCCTGTATTGTAATGCAACCCTCAGCATCAGCGGATCCGAATTTCGTATTTCGTATTTTAAAAAAAATCTTGTCATGTTGTTCAACCTCATTTTACAGGGGTAATATTAGTTCCCGTTTCAACGAAATTCGGATCCGAAATTCGTTAATGGGATTTCGTATTTCGGATATAATTCGGAAACTGCAATTCGGATTTCCGATGCTTCCGAATTTACGCATTTCTCTAAATTCGTACGAATTTCGATTTGAAACGAATCGCACATGTCTACTATTTTTGCAGATCGCACTGGACCAGAACGCAGGCACTCATGTGCCTGTGTTCCGGGTGCGGGCAATCGCACTGCGAGCGGGGAAGGGGGGTGTGTGGCCCGTCCCACCCCTGAACGCAGGGAGCTGGCCAGCTTGCGTTCCAGAGGCCGAACGCTCTTGAACGCAAGTCTTTGTGGTGTGGTCCGGCCCTAAAACCCAACAAAGGACAGGAATGCTATGACAAAAGCAACTACTAAAAGCAATTTATGAAGAACTCTAAAAGAAGATGGGACTTGCATGAGAAGTAGTTGTTGAGTCGCAGTGTTGGCATGCTGTTTATACAGACATAGGTGCACCAACCATGCATGACTATGTATGGGCAGACGTAAGGTTGATGGGCAGTGTACAACCGCAAATACTGTACAATCGATCGACTTTTGACTAACCAGCAGGTTAGAAAACTTCGGTCGATCGTACGATTTTTGCAAGGTTGGTGCCATTTCCGTAAGTCAAAATTTGTACGATTTACACTGCACATGCGCAGACGAAAATATGTGCGGTTAATTACCGCAATTCGTCCATGTGCTTTCTTTTAATTACCGCTGACCCAACCTTGCGATATTCAGGGGAGGATGGGGCCGCCGTACGAAAATTGTACGACGGTCCGATCATCGGACGAAAAGTTTCGTCCGATGATTACAAGGTGTATGGGCAGCTTAACGCATACCCTCTCACCTGGAGGGGTGAAGATTTTTCAGGCAGATGTAGATTTCTAACAGAGCAATGATCCCAGGATCAGGTGGTGGGAACAGCGGAAATAAACAATCTTGTATTGCAGGAGCTTTTTTTTTTTCAAGGTGACAGAACAGCTGAAACTAAGAGAGCTTATATTTCAGTGTATTAATCAACATCTAGAAAAAGGTCTTCAGGAGGAACTAAAGGGGTTGTGTATAGAGAAAATCCAGAGGATCCAATATGGAAACTCTGGTTTATGGGAAAATGGATTCTTAAAAAGAACTCCTGCACAGACAGTACATCACCCATTCTTCATACTGTGGTTTATATTACTATACCGAGCAAAACAAAAATATTGGAGCTTCAAGGACAAGGACAATTCAAGGAGCAGCATAAGGAGAGAGGTATTATTTTAGACTGTCCCATGCTAGTCCTGGTTTCATAGCAACTGGCACATATGTCTTTGACACAGCACGCCTGGAGTATTACCCTGATGTGACTATATCATTGTTGTCTTCTGAGAATATGGATGAGGAATGGCTTAGAGATTGATTTTTCACAAAAGATTCATCTGTGTGGGGTGCTTTGGAGGGTGACATATAGAAGACATATACATTTCATCAAGCAGAAGCTATGCATATACACTGAGTGGCTAGATTATTATGACCACCTGACGTTTGTAGGCAAATTAGCTATAATTTCGCGCTGAAGTTGCTAGAGGGCCAGACCATTATAAATAGGGAAGCAGGTTGTTTACCACAACAGTAGACGTTTTTTTTAATGAAGATATACGGGTAAACAATGCGATTTAACAGCCTTTGAATGTGGGATGATTGTTGGCGCTTGGAGCCATGGAGCGAGTATCAGCAAAACAGCAGAATTTGTTAAATGTTCAAGAGCAGCTGTTGTTAAAGTGTTTAAAGACTGGACTGTCAGCCGAAAATCTGGGTCTGAACGCGTGAATTGTGGCCGTCAGCGACTAGTCAATGTTAGGGCAGAACGGAGAGTGGCATGGCTGGTACAAGACAACAGAAGGACAACAGTGCAGTGTCAGATTCCTCGCATCACCTTTCAACATCTCGTGGAGTCACGAGGCGGCCCAACGAAGACATCTCGTGGAGTCATCTCGTGGCCCAACGAAGTACTGATGGGGTGGTCATAATAATCTGGCCACTCAGTGTATTATACATTGTTAAACATTGTTTAGTTGAGATGGACACTGTGGGGGGAATTTATCAAAATCTGGAGCAGCTGCCCATGGCAACCAATCAGCTTCTCTCTTTCATTTTCAAATCTTAACAGAACAAACTAAAGAGAGAAGCTGATTGGTTGTCCTGTGCAACTGCTCCAGATTGTGTCAGCTTCAGTTTTGATAAATTCACCTCAATGTCTATAAGGAGTGGCTTGGATGAGTATGTTGCTGCAAAGATGGATGTACTGCCACTACAAGTATGCAGATACGCATTGATGAAGGAGAAGGGGTATAAGGTTTTCCTATAATCTGTATCGACATTTCTGATAGAATTGTAGGGGAGCACTGGTATAGTTCCCCATATCCTGCTACTTTGTAGTGATACGAGTCTGCAGCCTGGGCAGCAAATGGTATGGAAGCTCCTTAATGTGACACCATGACACTTAATCGTTTATCAGTGACATACATGCCATTTTAGGTTTCCTGATGTGGTTTTATTTCGTACCAATGAGGGACCACTCTTGGGCATTGGCATGGGCTTGTGCCTGAGAAATAGGCTGAGCAAAACAAACGACAAACGCACTCAACAATTTGTCACCAGTTATACTGTAAGGTGCACACGAAATTGGCTTTGAACAGTAAAACAGTAGAAAGGTATCATGGCATACTCACAAACCAGCATGTAAAACAATTTGTCTCACCACTAAGGATAATAACAGAGGTTTGGATACACGTCTTCTGCAGAGGATGTGAAAGCCTCACTGCCGCGCCAAGGCACCTCTTATAGTGCGGTTCTAGCTCTAAACTATGAGAGTCTCCATCTTGGAGCACATGGGGGCAGAAGATTTCAAATTGGGTGCAGGTTTGTCAGGAGGACGCCCAGCCTCCTTAAAAGCACAAACACACAAGGGATCCCGCACATCCCAATGGCAGCTGAGAAACCAAGATGGAGACTCTCATAGTTTAGAGTTAGGACCGCACTATAAGAGGTGCCTTGGCGCGGCAGTCCGGCTTTCACATCCTCTGTAGAAGACGTGTATCCAAACCTCTCTTATTATCCTTAGTGGTGAGACAAGTTGTTTTACATGCTGGTTTGTGAGTGTGCCATGATGCCTTTCTACTGTTTTACTGTTCAAAGCCCATTTCGTGTGCACCTTACTGTATAACTGGTGACAAATTGTTGAGTGCGTTTGTCGTTTGTTTTGCTTGACCGATTTAGTGCAGCGACGCATGGGGTTTCTCAGCTGCCATTGGGATGTGCGGGATCCCTTGTGTGTTTCTGCGCTAATTTGAAATCTTCTGCCCCATGTGCTCCACGATGGAGACTCTCATAGTTTAGAGTTAGGACCGCACTATAAGAGGTGCCTTGGCGCGGCAGTGCGGCTTTCACATCCTCTGCAGAAGACGTATATCCAAACCTCTGTTATTATCCTTAGTGGTGAGACAAGTTGTTTTACATGCTGGTTTGTGAGTGTGCCATGATGCCTTTCTACTGTTTTACTGAGAAATAGGCTGGACCACAGTTGACTGGCATAGTGGGTTTGAAGGATATCTGGATCCAAATTAGGCCAGACAGTGTTGCTAATCATGGTGTCCCAAAACATAGAATGATGAAATAGTGAAAATATGCTACAGACCTAAAACAAGATAGTTAACAGGATTGATTTCTTTAAATTAACACAAGGCCAACACATATCTCACATATATATTTGCATTGGTGCTTTACATTGATGTATTGTGACTAGACATGTCATTTCCTTAAATTCGGACATTTGGATGCATCCGAATTTTCGAATGACAGAGATAAAGAATCCGAATGAAGCCGAATGTTTGATAACGAAAATAGGATACATGCAAATTTCATTCAGAACGAAAAACACAACAAGCGGGAGAGTTGTCATTTACCGCTTTCTGGCTTCTCTGACTTGTATCCCGAATGAAAACAAAGTAACAAAATATTGTTACAAAATGTACAGATACAAATAAGCTGAGAGATTTGTATTATTCTGTAACCGCTTCTTTGCTAACACTTCGATCCCGAATATAAACAAAGAATTTGACAACTGTCACAGAATTCAAAAAAGTGTTTAACTGTTCACATAAATAATAATAATGAATAAAAAAAACAGCGTGGGGTTCCCCCTCAATTCATACCAGACCCCGATGTAAAAAAAAACAAAAACAGTGCAGATCCCCCGCCAATTGATACCAGACCCTTTAGCTCTGGTAGAAAGTTTAAGGGGAACCACAAATCCAAAAAGATTTTAAAAAATGGGGTTCCCCCTAAAATCCCTTAATAGACCCTTAATCCGGGGGCAGCAGCCTGGCAGGGCAGGAAAGGGGGGGATGAGTGAGCACCAGGCCATATGTCCTTGGCATTGGGAGGGTGCTTTTTCAGGTGGGACCCACTGAAAAAGCACCTTGTCCCTATGCCGATGAGGACAAGGGCCTCCTCCCCACAACCCTGGACCTGGTAGTTGTGGGGGTCTGCAGACAGGGGGAGTCATCTGCATCTGGGTACCCCCTTTTTATAAAGGGGCATCTAGATGCCACACCCCCTTGTGCATGAGTAAGGGGTACTTGTACCCCTACTCGTTTACTAAAGGGTTAAATAAAATGAAAGTAAACACCACACCTTAGAAAAAAATCCTTTAATTGAACAAAAAAACCCCCACAAACACAAGGTTTTGACAATTCCTTTATTTAAACAAAATTGAAAAAATGTCCCACAAAGTCATTTTAGTGTCGGCCGAGATATGAAAAAATAAAAAACTCCCCGACGCAATGTTTACATCAGGCAGCGGGCAGAAATAAATAAAGCCTGCTATTGGTTATGCAAAATTGAAAAAGCGAATAGCAGGCTGGCTAATGGACCCGCCCACTGCCGGAGAACTTTCTCTCTCAGGTCCTCTCCTCTGTAGGAGCAATAGCCATTCTGCTACTGGCTATTTTAAATTAAAATAGCTGATAGCAGGCTGGCTATTGCTCTGCCCACTTCCTTCTGTCAATCAGAAGAGGAACGGACCTGAAAGAGAACTTTCTCTCTCAGGTCTCGTAGTACAAGTACCCCTTACTCATTCACAAGGGGGGTGGATCTGGATGCCCCCTTAATTAAAGGGGTACCCCAATGCAAATAAGCACCCCTGACCGCAGACCCCCACAACCACGTGGTCAGGGTTTTGGGGAAGAGGCCCATGGAGACACCCTCACAATGCCGAGGGCACGTGGCCTGGTAAGGTGCAGGGAGGGGGCGCTCGATCGTCCCCCCCTTTCCTGCCCTCCCGGGCCTGTGCTCAGATCAAGGGTCTGGTAGGAATTTTAGGGGGGACCCCATGTTTTTTTCCCACTTTTGGGGGGTGGGGTTCCCCCTTAAAATTCCTACCAGACCTAAAGGGCCAACGAATTTCGTCCGAATCCCGAACCGAATGGACTTTCGGACCCGAATCCCGAAAAACGAAAAATAACGGAAAATCCGAATGAGAACGAAACAAAACAATTTTTTTGCCGGTGCACATGTCTAATATTACATATGAAATTCTCTTGTCCCGCAGCTTAAAGCAAATGCAACCTTTCATTTAGTTTAGGTGACCTTAAGTTGCCTTCAGTTGGCCAGGTCTCTTCAAATCCAAAAAAACAAAGATCTGCTAATCTGGGCCTGTAATCTTTATAATTCTTAAGTGAAGCACTAAAACTGATTGTTATCTAGCTTTTCCCTGGACCTGGCGTTAATCAGATAAATTATACTTTTATGGTCGGGATCGTAAATTCCTAATAGCATGGTAATGGTTTTGCCCAGCTCAGCTAATCCCCTAATAAATTAGCAATTGATAGGTTTTAGATAAAAAATACCATAAAATCACTCGCACTCTGTTTGTAAACAGCAGTCAATCTCCTTTATTGACTGAACATGATGTCACCTACACAACGTGACGGTTCGGGACCAGGCTGTCCCTTCTTCAGGCAAACAACAGTGTGATGTGCGGAGGCATTCGCTGTCACTTTCGGCACCCCCCAGTTTTCGTTTGGGCTTTATCCAGTCAGGAGTGCGTTGGGATCTACTACATTTTGAGATTTTAGATAAACACACATGCCTGCTAAGGATAATGACCCAGGCGACCTTAGAGTTACCCTTAAGTCATAAAACTTAGTTACAATATGAACCCAATTTCAAAACTTGGAATTGGACATTGATATTGTAAAATGAATTGCACACATAGCTGGGCCTCATCAAGATGAAAACAGACATACAAGAATGGAAAGTTTACGAGGGTCAGGGGCCTGACAAGCCGCTTTAACTCTCCCGACCCGACCATGCTTCATATTTACACCAAGTTTGGTTTTAATTTAAAGGTCATTTCATTGCGCACAATAATTTAGGTGTTGTCAGACAGCATTGGATATGACTATTCAATTATCCTCCTAGTTATGAATTTAACTGTTTGGGAGGAGCAAAGGAGGACATTGTAAAAGCTTAGCCCTCCTGCTCCACGTCCACAGCCCTGCCCTAGGGGCTAGCTCTGTAACACCCCATAAAGGGCTGACAAAAAGATGCTGCATGGGCAGCTGGAGGAGGCTCCTGTTTGTAACAGCAAGGAAAGTTACTCCTGCAACATCAAGAAGTTTGTACCATGCCAGAAGAGTTCCCCTTTAATAGCTGGAAATCATCTGTGCAAGCTTTGCTTGGAGAAGAGCCACTCAGACCCCTCTTTTTCTTATTGAACTCTGGACTCTGTCAGAACTCATAAAACCAAGACTGTTAAGTTAAGTTCCTGTCTGAGAAGACAACGGCATCATAGGCTTTGTTTACATGTTTTGAATTGTCACAGGTGCATGCTTCCGTTAAAGCACGTCGTTGCAGCTAAGGTTTGGTGTGTACAGGGTTAACTGCGGGGTTAACCTACCCTAGAGATGATCACTCTCAGTCTGCTGACCTGAGATTGTTGTCCACAAGCTGGGAAATCTCTGAGCAGGGTGAGGCTGAGAGTGGTATCGGCACATCTTTGTGATGGCTCGCTCAGTTCAGAACTGTGTATAGTCACATGTGAATCAGCGGGTTCAGGTCGGGCGTACATCACAGGTAGGATCTCTGAGGCACTCAGGGTAAGATTCAGCGAGCACAAACACAATATCTCGAATAGAGCTGATCATCATTCGGTTCCTAAACACTTCATGGCACACCAAAATGCTAGTCCAGAAGATATAAAAATTGTTTAAGATTAAAGCCTTTCAAGATGTGAAAGATCCAGGGATCAGGCACAGGTCCGCTTTAAGGTACTTGAATGCATTTTTAAGATTTGCCTCCTGAGTTTAGAACGCGCAGGTGGCTGACATGGCCGCTGCTCGTTCTGGATTTTCAGTGTGCGGTTTCGGATTCGGAGGCACATCGCCTCCGAATCCGAAACAGCAGAAAAATTTGTTTTCGTTGATGAAACGAATGGAAACGTTTTTCGTTTTCATTTGTTTAGTCAGAAAACTATTTTTTTTGTCCTGCACATGTCTAGCGGAATGCGTCTATGCACCATGTGTTCTCAATAAATAATCTACAGGTTTATGGTTGTGGAGATAATATATAGAAACTTGAGAAGGTAGTAGATCACCAGCAGTCGAAAGATATCATTTTCAAATATTTGTATACATTTATTGATGTATAGCGTCACATACGGTATATCAGATAGCTAACGTTTCGGGGCCACGCAGGATACCTTCATCAGGGCGACATAGTGACACAAGGATTTAAAGACGGTATCCTTTGATTGCTGGTGATCTACTACAGTCTTAAGTTTAAATATATACGGCGCCATCCGTGTTTATCACTACGAGCGCCACATCTGCTACAGGTTGTAGACGCTGAAAGGAGTGCAGAGGACGCGTCTGTACACTATAATATATAGAAACACATGTGGGATACATTTTAATACCTATTTATACAGTTTAATGGGTGAATTTAGGTTTGTAAATGCAGACTAACGTTGATTAAGACCATTAATTTCTTGCCTCAAGCATGGGTTAGTCAGCGCAGATCAGGTTTACAGTGTATTTATTTTTATATATATATCTCTCTGCAGCACAGTATCATTTTAGTTATTTTTATTTCTTAGGGTGTTTTTTTCTATAACAAATGTTCCGTGCATGTTCATCATGCGTTTATCTACATGCATATTTAAGATCACCTATAAGGTATGAATTTATCTGAGGAAAGTTCTTAATCATGATTCTGCCTGAAGCAGGACTATTCTGTAGAAGTCGGGAGTTGTGTCTCACTAATAGGCTACAACTTTGGGCCAATCATAGTTTGCCATGTCATCGGTTCTGCCAAATTGTGATTGGCTGGTTTCCAGTCTTGTACGCCTCTGATTCACTTGAAGTGGCCATGCAAAACGCGTTAGTCCAAGCACACAGCTGCCAGCTCTGTGACAGTTCAGACCGGCGGCTGCCATCTGCTATACCATGGAGTGGACTGTCTTTTGATTGTTTCTGGTGGCATTGAAGCAGTCATCCATGATCGTTCAAGGCGCGCTGTATCATACTTTTGTGATCACATAAGCTTGTTTTTATTCACAATGAATAAACGTTATTTCAGGAGGGGGCGTTCTGTTTCTGTGTTCTTTACCTGCATGTGTTATGGGTATCCCTGATCCCTGTGAGGAGCAGCCCTCAAACGTGAGACAAAGGGGGGGAATTTATCAAAACTGGAGCAGTTGCCCATGGCAACCAATCATTTGAAAATGAGACACAGAAGCTAATTGGTTGCAGTACACAGCAGCTCCAGGGTTTGTCTGCTCCAGTTTTGATAAATTCCCCCAATCTGTCATGGGTGAAGGATCGCAGAGGCTCCATTTGCGTTGAGATCAAGAGTTTATTTCGACGTTTTAAAAGTGTAAAAATCACGCTGTGTCAGGGGGGGGGGGGGGGGGGAACACCACGGGGGT
>NW_017307048.1:468991-472264 GCF_000935625.1 Nanorana parkeri | reverse complement strand
TTTAAAAACCACAGTCTGGAGGGGGGGGGGGGGGAGGGAATACACAGTGGAGTAAAATAAACAAAATAACAATGTAAAATAACAAAAGCAATTCATATACTGAATACTATCATTTTATGTATCAGCACCATACAGTTATCAGAACACCATATTCTTCCCTATACTGGTCCCTTAGGATGGAGGCATCCTAATTCTGTTCATACATATCGAAGGACTCCGGGGTGCTCGTCCACAGGCAAACCATGCAGTGAAAACTTTCATTTGTCTATACGAGAGATCCATGCTTGTATTACTTTGGAAATAAAAAAAATTGCAGGAGGGTGAGGGTGGAATATTGGGTTCTTATAAAAGTCCAGTTACCCTTTAAATGACAATAGGGACATTACTGTTGTGTACAGTGTGATCAGGAAATACAATGGCACCAGTGTTGTCTCCTCCCTCCTCTGATGTGTGACCGGTGCTCTTAATGAGACCCTGTCTCTCCATAAGATTACATGTGTAATGAATGCATTTTATGAATGTTAATTAGCTGTATAAGCCTCCCTTATGTAGACACCCAGCTGGGCACTGCCATCTTGCATGTGATGTCAGTTGCCCCGGGAGATTCAGAGCTGCCACTCAATTCAGAATCTATTGTATTCCTCCTCTCTCACATAAAAGGTTATGAAGAGAACTGAGTGTAGGGGTAGAGGAGCTTGGCCAGCACAGAGAGTTACAAACTCCAAAAAGAGGAGAGGGATATGACATGTCAGGTGGGAGGGGGTTGTGTTAGGGGAATTACTCTTCTTAAAGTGGTCAAACTTAATAGTTCAAAGGCACAATGAAAGTGAATAAGGAAAAACATTTAAAGAAATATGTTTCTGCAAGAAAACATTTAAAATACTTGATTATTCAGTGAATTTGATCTATTTTAAGTTGGTGACAGGGTCTCTTTAAAAAAAATTCAGTCACATCTATTACCCCATAACACATTCAACAAGCTTTTTTTGTTAATGTTAACAATCAGTGGAAAGGCAACACAAATGCTAAGTGTTGGTATTTCCAGTATGGTGGTGCAGCAAGTTACAACAGATCGACAGGCTGTGGCAGCAGTAAGTTATAAAACCCAGCTATAGACAGGCCGTGGACCTCCACTGGTTGAGGGTCTACAGTTCCCAGCATGATCTTTGATTGCTGGATGCCAACAGTTTGCCCAGATATACAAAACAGGAAGATTATTATTATTCAGGATTTGTATGGCGCCGTCAGTTTGCACAGCACTTTACAATATAAGGGAGATGGCGCAGTTACAATACAATTTAAGACAAGAGGGTTAGGAGGGTTATTAATTGATTTATAGTGGCAGGCCTGGTCATTTGAAGGCTGTTTTATGTGCAGGACCAGGTCACTCAGAACTGAGAGAAGTAGAGAGACACCAGAGGCAGGAGGACAGCGGTGCCCAGGGACATCACGTTGTTGAAGGCAGAGTTGCAGAGATCTGTTTCACAACAGTATGGCTTGACAGGCTCTTGGTCAGAGCTGGAATAATCCCCGTCACAAGAGTCATGAGTATCACATTGTTTAGCCATGTAATCGTAAATATCTGTAAAAAAAAAACCAGAGAGAAACAATTCAAGTGGGGGAGATAATCCACGGGCACCAATGTAAGCAGGGCTGGCTGTTCTACTAACCACTAATGTAAGGAGGCTCCTCCACTGGTTGCTGATGTGACGCCCTCTTCCCAATTAAAAGCTGCCCCTCTCTCACTGACTCTGATGTAAGGGGACCCCTTCCCCCCGACCACCAATGTTAGGGGGTCCTTCTCCCAATGACACCAACATGAGGGGGCGCCTTTCCCACTACCTACCAATTTAAGAGGGCCCTTCTGCCACTGACAAAATGCAAGGGGAACCTTCTTCTGTTGACACCAATATACAATTTTGTTTTTGGGTTTAGATATATTTTAAGTAGTACAAGCTATTGTCTGATTGGATACACATAACATGGATTGTTTATATTGGTCTTCATAATGCATACTGTACTATTAGTGAATATTGTAAATTCAAACTGTAACATGTACGGCCAGTGTTATGTCCTATTACATATCAATATCAATCTCTTTTTTTCTTCTTCATCCTGAACTTCCCTCAAAAACCTTCCCCATTCCTTATGGCCAGGATTTCATTTTGGATTTGTTATTTAATTTTTCGTAATTTCGTAAAAAGTGAAATTTGTGTTCATTTCGGATGTATTTATGAACTAATTTTCATTGCGGTAAAATGACATTAGGGGAAAAAAACACTTTTTTTAACTGCTTGAAGTCTGCGTGTTTAGACCCTCTTCCTGGCCAGGCCATTTTTCAGTATTCAGCGCTGCGGTACTTTGGCTGACGTTTATTCCGTCATGCAACGTGTACTGAAATTAATTTTATACCATTTTTTGGGGACAGATAGAGCTTTCTTTTGGTGGTATTTAATCACCACTGCGGTTTTAATTTTTTACTATAATTATGTTAGGAAACATTTATTATTACCCAATTTTTTGGTAAAATGTAAAAGACGGGGTCACGTCGGGTAAATAGACACCAAACATGCCAAGCTTTAAAATTGCGCGCACCTGCAAAATCGCAGAAAACTACCATACCCAAAATTAGCCGTAGGCAACACTTTAAAAGCTTTTACCGCTCATCAGTTTAGTGTTATCAGTGATTGATGGCCCTAGAATGATTGCTCTCACTGCGACGTTCGCAGTGATATGTAACATGTGCGGCGTAATGGGCTCAATCGTTGTTTTTGCACGTATGCGCCCCCGACGCATGTTTGCATACGTGTATGTATGGGTGGGGACTTTAAACATTTTTTTTGTTTTTTTTATTCTCTTTTGTGTAACTTTAAATTTTGGGGAGGGAACTTACATTTTTTTTTCCAATTTGTTTTTTTCACTAAACTTTATTGCTATCACAGAGGGGGCTAATAAAACCCCCCTATGTGATAGCAAAATATGTGACAGGTCCTCTTTATGGAGACATCAGGGGTCTCCAAGACCCCTAATGTCACCTAGGACCCCCCAAAAGAAGCTGATGAAGCAGCGGCCTGCTCCGTCAGCTTCTTTCCAGCTTCTGAAGCTGGAGAGTGACACATGAATGCGGAAATGATGTAATATACAACACTTCCGCATTCTTTCAGCGGAGAGGGGACTCATTTAGCAAAGAGTTAAGTAAATCAGGGATCCCAACCTGAAAAAAGTTATTTCAGGGAGGTGCCCCCCCCCCCCATTCCGCGGGGGGGGGGTTTG
>NW_017307048.1:468507-468969 GCF_000935625.1 Nanorana parkeri | reverse complement strand
GGGGGGGGGGGGGTGGAGAGCTCCCCCCTGAAATGATAGCAGATAGGAAAGAAGCTATTGCTACCCGTGCTATCTGCTGGGGTTTTTTTTCGGGGTTTTTTTTCGGGGGTTTTTTTCGTATTCTGACAGCTGCTGCCGTCAGAATAATAATTAAGAAAGAAACAGCACAGGAATAAATGGCTAGATTGCTATTGGCTATTTCATTTTGCAATAGCCAATAGCAAGCTGGCTGTTGCACCCGCCCTCTTCTGCTGTCAATCACCAGAGGAGGACCTGATGGAGAACTTCAGCTAACCTATATTGGCTATTGCAAATTGAAATAGCCAATAGCAATCTATTTATTCATTTCTATGCTGTCTTTTTTTTTTTTTATTCTGGCGGTGGCCGACGGCCGCGATGTCAGCATAAAAAAAAAAAACAGACAGCAGAGAAAGGTTTACTCTGCTAGATAGAGCAGAGTAC